>NC_043700.1:99374521-99404435 GCF_006229205.1 Suricata suricatta
ACTTCAGATAGCTGTGAAATTAGGTGATTAACTAGTTGGTACCTAACCTTCTAATTTCTGTATAAGTCTAATTACATGAAATAGAAGTGGGGGTTTTGATTTTTTTACTTTGCTTTTCTGTTTGGAGTATCATTGAAACTACTGTATTGTAAATGACGGAAAATAATTGCATATGTTAAAAAAATAAATTGTATAAAAAATTTTAAAAAAAGTATATTAAAAAAAAAGAACTGTGTCCTTAAGATAGGAGAAAGAACAAATAGTACTCCTCCAGAGTTGTGATGCTTAATTAGGTTGTTTGTTTTTATGTTTTGTGGTTCCTTGATGCACAGACAGCGTTTCCAATCACAATGTTTATTTTATTGCCACAGATATGGCAAACAAGCCTCTGCAAACCACTTTGAAGAAAGCACAGGGCCCATATGGTTGGATGACGTCAGCTGCTCTGGAAAGGAAACAAGTTTCGCTCAGTGTTCCCGGAGGCAGTGGGGAAAGCATGACTGCAGCCATCGGGAAGATGTTGGTATCACCTGTTACCCTGGTGGCAGTGGACAAAGACCATCACTGGGTGAGGATTGGCCACAGCTTTTGAGTATCCATAATTCAATAGCCCATGTACCTCTATCCACGGGTCTGGCATGTGAAGCATTTCTCAGCTTTGGCTTTTTCAAGTCAGTTTTCTACAATGCTCTAAATAAACTTTTGAGTCTCTCCACCGAGAGTTTGTTCCTAAAGTTATTGTTCTTTACCTAGAAATTTAAGTTTCTCACTAAAAACCTTTATAATCACATGCATTTGAAAGACTGAATAAAGAAGCTGTAATGCCCATCCCCCATTCATTGGTCCCCTATTCTGATTGTCATTCACCTTGAATTCTAATGAAAAGTTGGGGACAGGATTTTAAAAAATTGGAACAACACAATAGTTCTCTCTCCTATGATTGATTTTTTCTTTAGTCCCAAGGCCTTGTCAGTCATTGGTCACCAGCCATTCATTGCTGGGTCCTAAGCTAGATCTTTCAAATTTCTCAGTGGGTTCCTAAGTGGATTCATTGGAGTAAATAGCCTATCCATCTTTTTAAGGTACCCTGTTACTCTAGAAACCCATCAGAGTCCTTTACTGTTCCCCAGTTCCAAATTTTTCTAGACTTGTGTTTGGATAAAAGGTAAGTAGCTCATCTAACAGTCTAGAAATATTTATGAATAAAGATCCTTTTGTGAGCAGAGAGAAGGTACATGTCCTTGACAGACCTAACCTCTGACTGTTCTGAACATCTTAACATCTTTTGAGGACAGTAGAATAAGTATGAATGGATAAGACAGAAGGAAATATTAAAACTTTTTTTTAAATATTTTATTTATTTTTGATACAGAGAGAGACAGAGTATGAGAGGGGGAGGGGCAGAGAGAGAATAAGACACAGAATCGGAATCAGGCTCCAGGCTCTGAGCTAGAATCAGCACAGAGCCTGACGCAGGGCTCGAACCCACGAACGTGAGATCTGACCTGAGCCGAAGCCGGAGGCTTAACCGACTGAGCCACCCAGGCGCCCCAGAAGGAAATATTAAAAGGACTTACCAAGACAGTATCATGGCTCAATTATATATCTAAACACGTAATTTTTGATTAATAGATATTAAAATAATCACAAGTGGTCTTTACTTTTCACCTCAGAGTTGAATCAACCCCTTTTGTATCTTCCTGTTTGGGGACTGTGAAGTTTAGATCTTTACATTGTAAAATAACAAAACTTTTGAATCACACAGTATTAACTGTATTGTATATTTAAGTTTGTCAAAGCACACAGTTGATTCCTCATTGTACTCTAAACTGTGAGAACATGGTGATTCACTGCACTAATCTAGCATTATATCAAGTAAAATATAACATTTTACCCTACCCCTTATAGGCCATACTTCCAACTTTGCTTTTCATTTGTTCTTTCATGTTGTTCCTTTCTTCTTCTGGAGAGGATTGTAATCCTCCCAGGATTATGTGATGGAAGATTGTATGTGGTTGGGGAGATAGAACCTATTTGCTAAAGGGGTGTCTGGGTGGCTTAGTCAGTTGAATGTCTGACTTTGGCTTAGGTCATGATCTCAGGGTGTGTAGGTTCAGCCTTTGTGCTGTTAGCACGGAGCCTGTTTTGGATTCTCTGTCTTCCTTCTCTGCCCCTCCCCCCATCTCTCAAAAATAAACATTAAAAATTTTTTAGAATTAAAAAAAAAGAACTGTTTGCTATAAATGGATACCCTTAGCCCTAGAGAGCAGGCATTTGGATCTTGGAGTGATCTATTCAGGCACATTATTCAGTATTCCAGGGGATGAAATGCTATAAATACTATACAAAATATCCTAATCTGAGTTATGTGGTGTGTTAAATACATGCATATGGTTAGGCAACTAATCTCTTCAGTTCCCCTGAAGATCTTTATTTCTAGGATTCTAGATATATTTTTAAAAATTTAAAAATCCAAGGATGATAATTATTAATAAAGTATGTGATCATTATTATAAATGTCTTGAGTCCTAATTTCAGTAGTACATCCATTAACTATTCATTTGTCTGAAGAACATTATGTCTGAGCCAAATATATTTTTGGAATAGAATCATATTACCATTTATCCATCCAAAGAGATCCTTACTTTTCCACTTATCAAAAAGGACTGCATATTTAAAACAGAAGCTTAGAGAATGAAATCATGGGGCAGTGATATACAAAACAGCATTTTAAAAACAATTGAGATTTTTTTACTGCTTGGATGCTGTAATAATGAGCTGTTGGTCCATTACTGTTTTCAAGCATTTAAAGGGTAACTTATGGACCTTACCTCTAAATGTGAATGAAAGTGTCCTCAAAATTAATACTTGTTCAGTAGACACTTTTCATATATGGGTGTGTGGTAGATAGAATGCTGAAAAGCAATAGTCTAATTCAATAAAAGACATTCTAATAAGAATGCAGTTAATACTTTTGTGAATTGGGGGAAATCTGTAGAATGGTGAATATGTGGATTTCTAATTTTAATATTGCACTGATTCTTTTTTTAAGTTTTATTTATTTAAGTAATCTCTACACCCA
The DNA here is from genome assembly GCF_006229205.1 of Suricata suricatta. Lineage (NCBI taxonomy): Eukaryota > Metazoa > Chordata > Mammalia > Carnivora > Herpestidae > Suricata > Suricata suricatta. Next base: position 99,377,604 of record NC_043700.1, read on the forward strand.
TGTGGGGCTCGAATTCATGACCCCAAAATCAAGAATCTTCTGATTGAGCTAGCCAGGTGCCCCCAGTATTGCACCAATTCTGTATTTCAGAGTAGTCTATCCTAGAGAGATTTCGTTCATAGTGAGCGGGTCTCGTATCCAGTTTTGCAATATAGAAGTTTGACTTTTAACTTAAGCTAAATTTTATCTTCTAGTAAAGCTATTATTTTATAAAAATAATGTGTTAAATCAATGTTACAGGAAAATTAAAATAAAACTTTTGGAAGTCCAAGTTTGAGATATATAATTAAGTTATATGTAATGAAAGATACTATATACCCACAGGACTATTTAGTTTTCCCAAGCATTTTATATTTAAGATTTTAGAAATAATTCATGTGTATTATTGCTACCATAACAAAAAGAACTTAAATAGTAAGGTGGTATTGATAGAATGGCTTTTGTCATCCGATTCTCCCTTTAAGCATTGAAAATCCAATGACTTTGTAAAATGAGGCTAAAGTTAGGTTCAGAAATATTGTACATGTGATTTATACAAAGCATGCAACTGAGACTTTAAAAACACTTTATCAGTTTTATTTTTATGGTATATGAAAAACTGCCCATAAAATGACTAGAATGGAATGTGGAAATCTAATTCCATGTGCTGGTGTTTTCTTAATTTTGGACCTAACATCTCAAAATGTAAAAATTAAGAACTTTAAGAAAAGAACTTCACCTTTTTGGATTTTTATTCTTTGAGGATCACTTTTATACCTTATTCCTTTTACAAAAAACTCCAAACTTTCAGATACATTAATAAGAAATGTAATGTTTCAAATATACTATTTTGTGACATGGCTAAAACCCCATCATAAGCCTTGCATAGGGTAGGCACTCCATAAACATTTGTTGATTTGACTTTGCTATATTGATTCTGCTATGATGCCCATCCCACGAAGTGAGTAATGATGGGGACAGAAACTAAATAGCCAACAATTCTGGAGGTGACAAAGAAGGATGGTGAAGTAAAAATAGATCAGAAGAATCAAAGTAGGAAATATCCATCTTGCCAACAGTATTTTCCATCGGTAAACAAATGCCAATCTAACAATGTTGTATGTTGGTTTAAAGAGAAATGATATTTTGTTCTTTAGCAGCTTTCTTCACCTCTTATGTTTTTATCAGTTCCACATGCTTCATGGTATTTCCTAAATTCTTACCAGTAAATCTTTGGGGCCCTGAAGCTGGAGACCCTTCTAGTAACTAGGTACTCTAATATTGGTTTGTTTGGGCTGTTGTAACAAAGTACCACAGAGTGGATGGCTTAAACAACAGTTATGTGTTGTCTCACATTTCTGGGGTATAAAATCAAGATATCATCAGGATTGATCCTTCTTACGGCTAAGAGGAAAGGCTGTGTTCCAGTCACTCTCCTTGTCTTATGGATGGCCGCCTTCTCCCTGTGCCTCCTCACAGAGTCTGCCCTCTGTGCATCTCACTGTGCAAATCTGCCTTTTTTATAAGGACATCAGTCATGCTGGATGAGAGCCCACCGTGATGACCTCAGTTCAACCCATGACAGTATGCAAGGTGCAGTGAGGGTACTTTCAATTAAATAGCACCATATTTATGGGTGTCAATAGAGATATATGAAATTCTATAAATCATTTCATTTACATAACTTAGATAAACATCAGTTTGCTAGAGATCAGTTTCTCAACTTTAAAAAAAATGGAATGACTTTTCCTTATTTTAAATTTTTATTATTTATATTTTCTAGCCTCAGCATTTTTTTTTAAACTTAGGCACAATGGACATTTAATATCAGGCATAAAACATAATGATTTGACATTTGCATACATAGTGAAATGAACACTGCAAGTCTAATTAACACCCGTCACACTATTACAAAATTTTTTTCTTGTGTTGAGAACTTTTAAGATCTACTCTCAGCAAATATACTACTCTTTTCAAATATGAAATATAGTATTATTAATTATACTCACCATGCTGATATAACATTTCCATTCAACTTTAGTTATGTTAGTAAGTTTTATGATTTAAGCCCTTCCTTTGAAAGCAATAGTAATGGGAAGGCTGAGATGGAAATTGCTCTTTTTTTTCTCCCCATGCATTCAGGTTACCCAAGCATGCCAAGGATATATATATTTATGCCTTCTTAAGTATCTCAGCTTTGGAATATAAATTTTTAACTGTGTTCAAGGATAAATGACCAGACATGAAACAAAAACAATTCTAAGGAAGTATCTTTTACTGTTTAGTGGTAATGATAAGAGACTGTTAATGATAGAGAGCAAACTGACGGTTGCTGGAGGAGAGGCAGGTAGGCAGATGGGCTAAATGGGTGATGGGCATTCAGGAGGCACTTGTGATGAACACTGGGTGTTAATGTATAAGTGATGAATCACTGAATTCTACTCCTTAAACCAATACTACATTATATGTTAACTAACTTGAATATAAATTTAAGAAAAAGAAGTTAGTGGTAATAAAACTTTTCACAATTTACAGTGCTAATCATTCATTCATTCATTCATTCATGCATTCTACAAACAGCTATGGCATGTCCTCTATATGTGAGGCACTGTTCCAAGTGCTAGGAATTCATAGTTGAGCAAGTGAGTACTCTGACTCCAAGACTTCAGGGGTATTACCCAGCTGATTTTAGAGTTAATTTTAAAAAAATGATTTGTATTTTGTAAAGTGTCTCATACTTTGAAATAAGTTCGCTATTTTGGCTTTTCTAATACTTTTGAATCATGACTTAGGTTTTCCCATCAGACTGATGGATGGAGAAAATAAGAAAGAAGGACGAGTGGAGGTTTTCATCAATGGCCAGTGGGGAACAATTTGTGATGACGGGTGGACTGATAAGGACGCCACTGTGATCTGTCGCCAGCTTGGATACAAGTAAGAAAACCCTAATTGTGTGGGATGGTTACTTGATGAACATTTCTGACTATTCAGTTTTGTTCCAATGAGTTATTTCTTACCAAAATTAATTTCTATGAATCAATTGAAAATACTGGCAGCATGCTGACTTCATTCAGAATTGTGAAGAGATGCTAAGTTGAATCTGTCTAAAGTTTTCTGTTCTCCTGCAAGCCATATACACTGTTACATAAGAAATGTAGTGTTTGGAGCCCCTGGCAGGCTCCATCCATAGAGCCTGCAACTCCTGATCTTAAGGTTCTGGGTTCAAGCCCCGTGTTGGGCCTAGAGCTTACTTTATTTTTTTATTTTTTAGAAATATATATTTTATATTTTATTTTGTTTTATTTTATGAGTTTAGAAAGAGTGTGTGAGCAGGGTAGAGGGGCAGAGAGGCAGAGGGAGAGGGAGAGGGAGAGAAAGAGAAAGAGAAAAAGAGAGAGAGAGAAGGAGTCTTAAATAGGCTCCACACTCAGCGCAGAGCCTGATGTAGGACTTGATCTCATGACCATGGGATCATGACTTGAGCTGAAATCAAGAGTTGGACACTCAACCAACTGAGCCACCCAAGCGCCCGGGGCTTGGAGCTTACTTAAAAAAAAATATAGCTTTTATCTAAAAGCAAATAGTCTAGTAACTCTTAACTATTCATAATACTGCTTGTATCAGGCAGAGGTGTTAACCTTTTCTCTATGATTTAGGTTTCAATACTGTAGCCTTTTAAGTGACTCTAGAGTTATTGAAATTATAGTTGGCTCTCCTTATTCACAGTAGTTCAACTCTCTAAAGTCACAGTAAAACACCGCATTAGCTAATGCTGAGCCATTTCTTTTAGAGTGAAGGTTGAAGACGGCAGTGCTCATTCTCATTTTAGCTCTCAATCTTGCAGACATTTGAGAATTTTGTGGTCTGCTAGTATCGTGGGATTTTTTTTGCATTTTTATGCTTTTTTTGTTAATCATTTCATTTTTGTTGAAAATGCCCCCTACTCAAGTGCTGAAGTGCTGTCTAGCATTCCTAAATGCAAGAAGGCAGTGATTGTGATGTGTAATGGAGAAAATACAGGTGTTAGATAGGCTTCATTGAAGCATGAGTTATAGTGCAATAAACATGTCACTAAATAGATTGGGAAAAGGACACTTGTTGCAGCCTGAGAGCTGCAATAAACAGGCAGATTATCTTCTTGTGATGCCTCAGTTGGGCAATGCACATTTTTTGAGACTTTGTGCATGTCTGCAAATGAGTGTGAAGCACTGTGAGTATTGATTTGGCTACTACAAATATATGTAGCATGTTACAGATTAGAGGATATGAAATTGAAATGAATATTGAAATTGAAATGAATTGATGAGCTCATAATACATTACTAATATTGGTTTGTATCTTTAATTATACATCTATGCATATCTTAAATATTGATAAATTTACTGGTTTATTCCTATGCATTTTTATTTCTAAAATTATTTCTGATTAAATAAAAATTCAAATGCTTTTTCTAAATTTTTAATTCAAAGCATTTTTTGGTTTCCCAGAAACAACTTCAGTTTACTTCTCAGTGTTGGACCTAGTTGCATTTCCAGTTGTCTTATGGCAAATGGGTCCATTATTTGTGATCTAGATTTTCAGTGTTCAAATTGGTGTATGATATAGATTTTCAGCTTTTGATCTATGAGGGAGTAGAAGGAAGATAGGAAGAGTTCATGTTAGATGCCTTAGTTGGTGAACTTTGTCAATGATTTGTTTCCTTTGCTAACTACATTTCTAACACTCCTTTTATTGGAAAAAAATATTATTTTTCTTACATTGCATTCAGAGTGAAATTATCCAAAATCAGCCATTAAAGTACAGTAAAACCTTGGTTTGTGAGCATAATTCGTTCTGGGAAGATGCTTGTAATCCAAAGCACTTGTATATCAAAGTGAATTTCCCCATAAGAAATAATGGAAACTCAGATGATTTGTTCCACAATCCAAAAATATTCATATAAAAATGATTAAAATACTGTAATATAATACACAATAATAAAGAAAATACAAAATATAAAGAAAAATAAACACATTAACCTGCATTTGCCTTTGAAAACCATTCTGACTGGTGTAAGGGAGACAAGAAAGAGGATTATTGTGTAGGACGACTTTCACTATCACTAACGGCTCTCTATTGACTTGATGGATTTTTTTTTGTTTTGTTTTCATGCAACTTTAACAAGGAACCTGTACAATGACCTAGAATGAAGCAAAGCATTCCTAAGCTTACTCATGTATGGAAAAGCAAAGGACTGTCCCTGAGTGCTTTGAAGTGACAAAAAATATACTAGTTGTTCTGAGAAAATATACCAATGTTCTGAAAAATCACTGATTTCTGCCAAATGCTGCCTCCTCAGAACAAGCATATGAGCCTAGGAGACCATCACCTACCCTGCAGGGAGAAGGAGAGAGAGGAACCATTGGCTCAGTCATAATCATGTGACATTCAGCATCACATACTACTCATGTTGCTCATTTATCAAGTTAAGATTTATTAGAAATGTTTGCTAATCTTGTGGAACACTCACAGAATAAGTTACTCTCAATCCAAGATTTTACTGGATGTTGCTTTTTGAGATTGATTCGTTGGCCAACTTTTATTTTTCTTTAGAATAATCCAGGAAACCTAGTGTTATCTTTGGAAATGGGAAGGGAAAAATCAAATTTGATCCTTGAATTGTGTGTCCAAGTCAAGTTTAATGAGAGGAAAAGTTCATAAGCATATCCATCAATGCATTTTTACTTTAATTTCTTTTTACATTTTTCATTGCCTTTAACTTCTCAGTTAGTCCATTTTACATTTAACTTAAAGTTTATTTATTTTGAGAGAAAGATCACAAAGGAGGGGTAGACAAAGAGGGAGAGAGAGAATATCAAGCAGGCTCTGCATTGTCAGCACAGAGCCTGATGCGGGACTTGATCATGACCTGAGCCGAAATCAGGAGTTGGACGCTTAACTGACTGAGCCACCCTGGTGCCCCTATTTTGCATTTAACTTAAATGGTGAATTTAGGTAAGAAATAAAATAGATTGTAGCAATTTTCAATAATATTTTTGTAAGAATTATCAAGAAAAGCATTGAAAGAAGATTGTACTGTGTAATTGTTTCTTTAAAATACTCCTAATAAGTAAATCAGTAATTTAATGTTATAACAAATTAGATAATAATCTTCCAGTGCACAGGGATAATTTACCATCAAATAATATTTACTGAGAATCATTTGGATATTTGATCATTTAAACATACTTGAATGTTTTTATCATTTTCCTCTGAGGGGAAATGAATTTTATATAAGAACATATATATAATTGTAAACAAGTATGTGGTTAGAGTATATTTGTTCCCCAGGGTCTACTATGGAATTGTTAAAAGTTCTTTAATAAAGCATTTGTTTGAAGAAATCAATCCAGAAGACTTTTAAGTTGTCAAAAGGCTTGGGTCTTATTAATAGGAGTTTTGGAAATCTGTACCCCAGCCAACTATGTTATATGTGAGGCTTTGTCTTTGGAAATATTGAGAGTCCAAATAGCATTAGAAAGTATTTCCACAACAGGAGAAACAAAAATGAAGTAATAAAAACCAGGAAACATGAATAGTAACTAATGTAGATATACTTTGAGTGAACAGAAAGTAAAAGGCATTATTTAATTATATATTACATGTTACATAAGGTCTGACAGAGGCTAGCATATGAGCATATTATTTTTAGAGGGCTCAGAAAGAATGTGTTGATATCAGTTACACTTGTTAAGATAGACTAAATAGCTATGATAGAAATTCCATTCTATTTGAACTTTGTGTGAATCCGTTAGCATATGTTCTCAAGATGACATTGTTCTTGTACCGGATATTTATTTTAGTACCCCTTAAAAGAATTTGCAAAATACTGTGTCCCTAGGGAGGTAGTAGAGACCTAAAATTAAGTATATCTAGTTTTTAAAAAAATTTTTTAATGTTTTGTTTATTTTTGACAGTGTGAGCAAGGGAGGGTCAGAGAGAGAGGAAGACAGAGAATCTGAAGCAGGCTCCAGGCTCTGAGCTAGCTGTCAGCACAGAGCCCGACACGGGGCTCGAACCCACAAACTGTGAGATCATAACCTGAGCCGAAGTTGGATGCTTAACTGACTGAGCCACCCAGGTGCCCCAGTATATCTAATTTTTACCTTATAATTAAATAGCTGCAAAGGATTTAATTTCTGGCATATTTGTGTATGATATTTAAAAATAGAACAGTTATATCATTCCTAATTATAATCCAATGGAATATAAGAATAATAGTGACTTGATACTGTCTGTCACTTATTTAAAAAATACATGAGGGGCACCTGGGTGGTCAGTCTGTTGAGCGCCCGACTTTGGCTCAGGTCATGATCTCCTGGCTCTTGAGTCTGAGCCCTGCATCGGGTCTTTACTGACAGCACGAAGCCTGGAGCCTGTTTTAGATTCTGTGCCTCCTCTCTCTGTCCCTCCTCTGCTCACTATTTGTCTTCTCTTTCTCTCTCTCTCTCTCTCAAAAATATATAAACATTTAAAAAAAATTTTAAAGCTTTCAAATCAGAAGGAAAAGTTATTGGGACAATGAGCTTAGGGACAGAAATAAAACTAGATCCTTTACTAACAGTAAGCAGAAGTAAATTCCAGATAGATTAGAACTATGATACACAAAATAAAAAAGAAAATCTTTTCTTTGAATAATCATATTTTAATTATACATATTTCAAGTGAATAACTTGCATCCCAAACAGTTGCCCTGTATTCAGCAATATATATCCAGGCCCTTAAAAACTGTTTATACCTGTTGAACAAAAATACTGCTTCTGGGAAGAAATCTAAGCTGTCCACAAAGACTTCTGTTTAAAAATGTGTGTGTGTGTGTGTGTGTGTGTGTGTGTGTGTGCATATAATTATAAAAGTCTTGAATTTTAAAAGTAAATGTGTAGCGGCGGGGATATAAACTAATTTTTCTATATTAAAGTTTGATGTAGAACTTTCTGAATAAGAATCACCTAGGGCTTATGAAAAAATAGATTTCTAAGTCCCACTGGTGATTCACTCAGAATCAACCCACGTGGCCTGTTAAGTACTCTGAAGTTTGAGATCCACTACACGAATGTGTACAATGAATTTTTTTTAACCATTAAAAATTATAGTTAGTTTTTTCCCCATAAATATATACAGGAAGAGAATGTACCCAAATGCTAACAGTGTGTTGTTGGGATTTTTTATACTTTTATTTGTAAATTTGATAGAGTGAGCATTTATTACTTCCATAATTATTAAGTGAGTTTTATAGTAAAAAAGATTCACTCTAAGAGCACTGTAAGAATCATCTGTTTGGGCATAAGGATCTTCCACAACTGTAAAAATTTGTAATGGGTTAAATCTTATTTTTGTTTGCAGTTTATGTCAGAGTAGCAGTTACTAGTATCAGTTTTTTTTCTTTTTCTTTTCTTTTTTAATTTATTTGTTTATTTTGAGAGAGAGCACAATCAGAAGAGAGGTAGAGAGAGAGGGAGAGAGAGAATCCCAAGCAGGCTTCACACTCCACACTGAGCCTGATGTGCGGCCCAGTCTCTCAACCATGAGACCATAACCTGAGCCGAAATCAAGAATCAGATGCCTAATCAACTCAGCCACCCAGGTACCCTGTATCAATTTTGAAGTGAATGTGTTGCCAGTCACAGGCATTTGAGGCCAGGTCTCATTGCTGAAGAGGGTAATTCAAATGAATTTCTCAGATAATTCGTATCAATAAACTTTGCTAAGGTTCCTGTATAACCAACTATAAGGAAGGTATAATAACTTTATGTCAGAAATCTAGGCCAAATTGTCATTTTTAATGAGCCAGTTTCTTTTGATTTGAAACCCATCTTTTGCCTGTTTGTCTCTTGGGTTGTTGGGCTTTTAAAACTATTTTTAAATGAATTTTGAGAATTCTTTTTATTTTGTATGAGAATCAACTTTATTGGATAGATTCACCAACAAATATGTTTGTGAATATGTATTATAATATATGTATCAACCTTCTAATTTATCTTTTAACTTTCCTTAGGGTGGTTTTAGTAAAATAGCATTCTTAATTTTTATTGAATTTATTAGTCCTTTAAAGTATGCCATCTGTCTTGTTTAATAAATCTTTCCCTAACTTGAAGTTGTAAGGATAATTCAAAATAAAACTTTGCCTTTCATGATTTTGCCATTCATTTATCAGGAATTGAGTTTTGAATGTGGTATCAGTTTGAAATATTTCACCTTAAGCTGTTGTATTTCAATATTTAAAAAGAAGTACCATGTAATTAAGAGCTAACAACAAAAAAGTAACATACCAAAGTAAGTGTTCCTTCTATTCGTGATTCTTGGTTTTCTCTTTCTCCTCTAAAAATTAGACCTTTTTACTTTTAGTGTAGTCTTTAAAATGTTTAGCACCCTAGGTTATTATTTAACCTCATCATTTTCTTGGAAATGTGAACCAATTTTAAAAACACAAGAAAATTTTAAGATGACTTTTTTCCTGCTTAAACTAGAGTTTAAGGGGTACCTGGGTCACTCAGTAGGTTAAATTTCCAAGTCTTGGTTTCAGCTTAGGTCATAATCTCACATTTTATGCAAGATTGAGCCCTGTGCTGGGCTCTGTGCTGACAGCATGGAGCCTGCTTGGGATTCTCTCCCCTCTCTCTCTGGCCCTCCCCCGATCATGTTACATGCACTCAATCTCTCTCTTTCTCTCTCAAAGTAAAGAAAATAAACTTTATTATTAAAAAGAAAAAAAAGAAAATGATCTTATAGTTGTGAAATCAAGCCCCTCTTTGGGATCTGGGCTGAGTGTTGGGGCTTGCTTAAGATTCCCTCTCACCTTCTCCCTTAGATTCTCCTCCCCTCATAAAAATAAAATAAAGGGGTGCCTGAGTGGCTCAGTTTGTTGAGAGTCCTACTCTTGATGATTTCTGCTCAGGCCATTATCTTACAGGGTTGTGGGATTGAACCCCAAGTGGGGCTCAACGCTGAGTATGTAGAGATTCTCTGCTTAAGATTCTCTCTCTTTCTCTTTTTCTCTCTCTTTCATTTTCTCTCTCTCTTTCTCTCTCAAAAAAAGAAATTTTAAAATGTTAAAAAGTTAAAATTAGGGGCTCCTGGGTGGCTCAGTTGGTTAAGCATCCAATTTTGATTCAGGTCATGATCTCACAGTTCATGAGTTCGAGCCCTGCACTGGGCTCTGTGCTGACAGCTCAGAGCCTGGAGCCTGCTTCAGATTCTGTGTCTCCCTCTGTCTCTTCCCCTTGCCTGCTCACACGCTGTCTCTCTCTCTCAAAAATAAACTATTTTTAAAAATTTTAAAAATTAAAATTTAAAATTAAAAACAAAAACAAAACCTAGAGTTGAAGACTATCATGAATTTTTGACAGGCCATTAAATGTGACTTTTTAGCAGAAGTTAAATTAGAGGCACCTGATGCAGTAACGAAACTGGGCTAGCAAAACAAAGAAGGTAGATTTATAACCTCTCTTAAGTGTGTTGTTTTTTTGTTTGTTTGTTTTTGTTTTTTTTAATGGAGCCAAGAAAGCCTTTATCGGGATCTGCGATTCCCGGGCGAGGTTCCCTGACTCCGGGAGTGGGGAGTCAGGGAAGTCGCCTTAAGTGTGTTTTTGACAGTCATGAAATAAATGGGTTTTTCTTTTTAGCATACATAGGTGCTATTTAATATACAAAGTTAATTGAATGAGAGTATATGTTGTAATTTGTTAACATGTATGGTTGACTGGTTCCCACATCCTCAAGAACGCTCTGTTTCCAGGGGCCCTGCCAGAGCAAGAACCATGGCTTACTTTGGGGAGGGGAAAGGGCCCATCCACGCGGACAACGTGAAGTGCACAGGCAATGAGCGCTCCCTAGCTGACTGTATCAAACAAGATATTGGAAGACATAACTGCCGCCACAGTGAAGATGCAGGAGTTATTTGTGATTATTTTGGCAAGAAGGCAACAGGTAACAGTCATAAAGGTAAGTCATTTTCCAGGGCCTGCTGTACAAGTCAGAGTACCCTTCCTTCATTAGCATAAGCAGTACTTTGATAACAAAAAGCTCCTTCATAAGACTATATCTATAATCCCTGGTTTCTGGTGCTCGTATTTAGAGGCCGTGATTCCTGACAAACTTGACTCCATGGGGCTTATGGGGAGAGCAGAGCTCAGCGGCAAGAGAGGATGCACAGGGTTTTATCATCTCTGGCATCATGCCCATCCTCATCCTCAGCCATTTCTGTACCAGTCCTTCTCTGGATATAAAAAACTGTCAAACTTGTTGGTATCCTTGAAGATTTAGAATTGACATTTACTTTGTACAAAGAAGGCCAGAAATGAAAATGTAAAGATATGGCATAGAAAGGAACTTCTTCCACTCTTACTAATATTTTAAACAACAGAGATACTTTTACAAGTGTTTGCAAGAAGAAAATGATCTTTTGTAGATTTTATTCTCTGAAATTTGAAAATGTAAGGGAAATGAGAAATAGTCTTCCAGTATAATACAGTAATAGATGTTTTATACTTAAATAGAAAGGTCCTTGAAAGCTGAGTGTAACTTTTATGAAACAAATACTGCTTTAAATGAATAAAGAAGTAGCTATTTTGTAGAAAACTGTGGTTACGTTTTATGAATAGAACAGTCATCTCTTTACGTGTATTGAAAGCTCAGAGTTTTGATACATTGGATTTTCTGAAAAGTATGTGTATCTATATTTAAGCATTCTCTTTCTCTAACATCTTTTCATTGCTAAAGAGAATGCAAAAATAAACTGGATGTTGTTAATGGTTCTTCACTGTCTGATGAACTTTTGAGGGTGAAGAGTACTTACAACCTTGTGTGCTTTGTTTTTTTATACACACACACACACACACACACATAATTGGCTTAATCATATATTTAATATTATTAAATAGTGTACTTACATATAAAGTATTAGTTATAACTTACTAAATTCCCTTCAGTAATTAAAGTATAGTTAAAAATTGAGTATAATTATTTCTTTGGATTATGTCAAACTTGTTAAGTGGTAGAAAAACATAAAAATTCAATAATTGTAAAATATCTTTACTGTTTTCCCATGTAAACCTACTGTAAAATATGAAATACCATATTTATTTCTTTATTAATTATACATTTGTTTTTATAATTTCCTAGACTTGTAGCAACATTCGTTTGAATACCTTTGAATGGTTCCAATGCTACTATACCTCAAATAAAAAGAAATCATCTTATGGGCATTGGGTGGCTGAGTCAGTTACGTGACTGGCTCTTGATTTCGGTTCAGGTGATGATCTCATAGTTCATGAGCTCAAGCCCGCATCCGTCTCCACCTGACAGTGCAGCGCCTGCTTGGGATTCTCTCTCTCTGTCCCTCCTGCACACTCCACTCCAAATAAATAAATAAACTTAAAAAAATATTTCCTTTTAGACCAGCTGGATTACATAATTTGGTTTGTTAACCTGTTGATTTTGTATTGAGGCTCAAGATCTAGTGACTTCTGTAAGGGGACTGAAACTCAAGACATTGGTTATTGGTCATCTGATGGGATCCTTTTATAAATGAACTTCATTTTGCTTAAAAAACTGTTGTTTTGTAACAGTGGATTTTACAACTAAATAGATTTTACACTTTTCAATCTGGTACTTTGCCCCGGAATGATGTAAACTTTCAGTTTTGCTTGCTCAGTATTACATCATTCTTTATCTTGGCCTTATATACATTGACCTGACTTGGAGCATTATTTGAAACTTATGTTTTTCTAATATCTTACAATTTGCTGTGTCATCTAGAGGACTCATTTTAAGAGATGAGAATTCAAGTTTGACAGCGTGCCTCTGAGATCATTTGGCAAATCAATGATCTTGGTCCACATTGTTGAACCTCTCTCTCCATGAAGAAATAACTAGTTTTGATCCCCGACTGAGCTCACCTCTCACCTGGTTATTATGGGAGACTATGAGTGCAGACTATATTTTCATGCTCTTGGCACAATTCCCCAGCCTTTGCTTTTTATGTAGATAGAAAAAGTGTCTATCTATACTTTATACAAATGTACTTACCCAAAGAAACAAAATGTCCCTATAGAGATTCTCCTCCTTCTAAAATTATTTTTAAATAGCTATACTTTATTTTCTCTTTTATGTATACCACCTTTTCATATATTTTAGTTCTTAATTCTTTTTTTATGCTCTCATAAGAGTCCGTTATCGTGGGAAGTTTGACCGTGTTTCCTAAAAGGCCACTTTGATTGTTTAATAAACTCTTTCTATTTGTTAATATGCTATATGAGTAAATAGAAATGTAAATGTGGATCAGAATCCCGTTCTGGGAATGTGCTTTGCTCCTCTAAGTTACAGTTTGTGTATGTAGCCTGGAGGAGTGTCATACGTGAACAGCAAGTGGTTTACATCTGTACTGCCTTCGCAGCTCCCCTGTTTGGTGCTGCTGCACTCCAGAACGGTCCCTGTAATCAGCAGAGACGGAGCTGTAGGCACCTGGGGGATGACGAGCTGGACAGGGTCACAACCGAATGTGGGAAACCTCATCAAATTCCTCATTTGCTTGTGAATTCTTGTTGTCTTGGCTAAGTGAGAAGACTTTCCATTTTTAAAACCTTTTTAATGTTTATTTTTAAATTTTTATTAAATAAAATTGTTTTTTACATTTATTTATTTTTGAGAGACAGAGAGAGACAGAGTGTGAAAAGGGGAGGGTCAGAGAGAGAGGGAGACACAGAATCTGAAGCAGGCTCCATGCTCTGAGCTAGCTGTCAGTCCAGAACCCAATGTGGGGGTGGAACCCATGAGCCATGAGATCATGACCTGAGCCAAAGTTGGAAGCTCAACCGAGCCACCTAGGCGCCCCAATGTTTATTTATTTTTGAGAGAGAGCGCATAAGCCGAGGAGGGCAGAGAGAGAGAGAGAGAGAGAGAGAGAGAGAGAGAGAGAGACCCAAAACAGGCTCCAGGCTCTGAACTGTCAGCACACAGCCCAACGTGGGGCTCGAACCCACAAACCATGAGACCATGATCTGAGCCAAAGTTGGTCTCTTAACCAACTGAGCCACCCAGGTGCCCCGACTTTAAATTTTTATTATAAGGGAAGGTATCCTATACTTTGAGGAGAAAAGACGTTTTAAAATGGAGAAGGAAACAACAGGAGACTGTGTCACTTGTGCCTTTACTCCACTATCAGCAATATGAGATCTGATTCATAACCCATGTCTACTTCAGAATCCCTCTCATCTGTTTGTGGATTGAGATTACTGCACCGTCGGCAGAAGCGGATCATTGGTGGGAAAAATTCTTTAAGGTAAAAGGTCCTTCACAGGACATTTTTCATATTACAGAACTATTTATATACATACAATGTTACAAATTGGGGTTTTTTTTTCTATGATATAAGGGATTTATTTTGCATACTTAATTTCCTAAATTAAATCCAGATTACATGGGGTTTTTTTTGACCTACATTTACTGTATATAGACCATATTATTATATCACTACCTCCTAATTTATGAAATAGATATGTTGCTGAAAATTTATGTGGTCAAAACTCACTAACAGGAGGTCTAAAAAAAACATATAACTACAAAATTCATTTAATTTAGTATACATTTGTTTTGGACTGGACACTTTTTAATCTAATTTTTTTTACTTGTTGTGTTTACTGATGGAAAGCCGGTACTTTGCTTATGAAACACTTCTTCAGGTTGCTTAGGTGAGGTAGTGAGTGAGGAGAGAAAGTACACTTCAAGCAATGAAAGACAGAGAAGACTAGATTTGTCTTCACGAGTGTCAGAGGTGGGTGGGATGCATACAAATGACCATAAGCAGATCTTCAGTGTGGTCTGCTCTGGGTTTTAGGGACACAATTTTCAAAGTAGGAAGAGACTTGACCTCCAGGGTCACTATCTTAATGGATGCTTTTCCTTGCTTTTCTTCCTTATTTGGACTTAAGTGGCTTACTTTCTTCTCAGGGGTGGTTGGCCTTGGCAAGTGTCCCTCCGGCTTAAGTCGTCCCACGGAGATGGTAGGCTCCTTTGTGGGGCCACGCTCTTGAGTAGCTGCTGGGTCCTTACGGCAGCTCACTGCTTCAAGAGGTATGTGTCCATCTTACCAAACAAGTCCACTGAGCTCTTATTTGACAGTTCTTCCAAGCCCTTCCTGCTCCATAGCATACTAGAAACGTGGGGTGACAGAGCCAGGCTACCGATCTTCTTTACTTGTGCCAGTGGCACCGTGAACGTGGGGGGCGGGGAACAGAAGGAGCAAAGAGAGCCCTCAGGAAGCTACTTGCTACCCTGGTGTTAAAGCGAACTATATCTGGGGGAAGAGAAGGTGCATTTGGGAGGGGAGGCCGCCACGTTAGTGCTTCCCTCAAGAACTTATCTGAGGGTGAAATTATATCCCAGTAGATCAAGAAGAGATCTCAGAGCATCCGGTTATGAATGCTAAGAGTAGGGAGTGCAGTTTTCATTGTTTTTTGATCCTTTGGGTCTTAGTGTTTTGTGTCTTTTAGATTTCTCTATTTGTGCCTTCTAGAAAGTCCAGGTTGCATCCTGATTATTTCCTCATCTCTCAGACATTTTATCAGTCCAGTCTGAAGTCTTCCTAGTTGGGAGGGGAGGCCATGCAGAGAAAATCGGATTGCTACTCACACTGCTCATGGTGGCAGTGTCTGCACCAGGATCTGCTCTCTTTGTTCTGGTCCTGTGTTCTTTTGTGGGCCTGGCTAATGGCCATTTCCTCAGCATGAATTTTGGGATTTAAAAATGTATGCAAATCCTTGGCAAAATATTGATAATTAGTGAAGCAAGGTGATGATATAAGAGTTTCATTCTATAATTTTGTGTATTTGAAAATGGTCATAATAAAGTCTTATATAAATGTATAACATGAAATTGAGGAATTCTTATAAGCAAAAATTTGTTTTATATATATATCTCACATTTTTCCATATGTGATACAAGGCTTCACTATATATTTACAATTTATCCATATAGATTTTGTTCACTTTATTTTAAAAATTTTTTTTAAATTTTTAAAATTTATTTTTGAGACAGAGAGAGACAGAGCATGAGTGGGGAATGGTAGAGAGAGAGGGAGACCAGAATTGAAAGCAAGCTCCAGGCTCTGAACTCTCAGCACAGAGCCTGACGTGGGCTTGAACCCATGAATGTGAGATCATGACCTGAGCTGAAATCAGAGGCTTAACTGACTGAGCCACCCAGGCACCCCAGATTTTGTTCAGTTTAACTGCCATGTGAATTTTAACTCCTATTGTAAGGCTAAGTCACAGTTTATTTATTCCCCTACTAATGGGTAGTTGTTGGTTTCCATTCTTTCAGTATGAAAAACCAATGCTATAATAGACATCTATTGTTTGTCTCATTGGGTACATGTCTATGGGAGCATTCTGCTAGAGTATAGGGACAATTTAGTTTTACTCAGCACTATTAATTTATTTTCTAAAGCAATTGCATCCATTTCTTTCATGGCACTGGGTAAGTTCATTTCCTCAAATCCCCACCTCAACTTGATACTATCTATCAACATTTTTAATTTTTGCCAATCTTAGATTTTTTTGGATTTCTTTTCAGTTCCATTTCCCTGATTAGTGGATTAGTGTCTTCCTCTTTCATGAATTCTTTATGTTCTTTGCTAGTTTTTCTATTGGATTGTCTTTTTGTAACTGATTTAAAAAATTTGTTCTGTGTACAGAGTCTTTGTTGTTATGTGTTACAAATACCTTTTCTCAATCTGGAGTTATGTCCTGTGACTTGTTTAAGATCTTTTTCTTATGAAGATATTTTAATTTTAATGTTCAAATGTGTCATTTTTTTAAGTTTGATAAAAGTTTTTATATTTTATTTAAAACCTCCTTTCCTGTCAATTTGGTGCTGGCATTAGCCCCACACAATGAAGATATTATCTTACTTCTTCATTAAGAAAATTTATAATTATGTTCTTCATGTTTAGGTTTTCGATCTTTTTACTGTTTATTTTTGTATATATGGTATGAGAAAGGAGTTTCATTTTATGCTTTCATAGATAATTTACCAGAACTTTTTGTTAAACATTATACTCTTTTTAAACATTTTTGAATATATTTTTGATCCTAATAATGGAGCTTTATTTTTTCCTTTTTTTAATTTAAATCTTAGTTCTGAACATTCTTTACTCAATGATTTCAAAATTGTCAATTATGTTGTATGTCGAGTTCTCATATGTCTTTGTTTCTAGAATCTCTGTTCATTTCCTCTTATCTATTTGATAAATATTTATGGACTAATCTTCTATTTGTAAAGTGTTCAGAGGACATACATATTTAGATTTTACATAGCCTTTGTCATTTCTGGGATAATGACTGAGTTTGAGAGTTCACCAATATATTCATGTGTTACATGAACAGCAGAGACAATAATAATTATATTCATTCATTAACTTAACAAAAATTTAATATTCCCAAGAATGTGCCATAAAATATAGTGAAGACAGATAAGGATCCCTGTTATGATAAGAGTTTTCAATGTAGCTATAGGAATCTAGAGGAAGGAAACATTGATATTGCTGATATGATAGTATCAAAAAAAGTTTAGGGCACAATTTTTAAGGTGTGGTCTGTCCACCACAATATTAGATACATTTAGCTTATTAAAAATCCAGATTCCTGGGCCCCTACTCAAGATCTACTGAATCTTTTTTTTTTAATGTTTTTTTCAAATTTATTTTTGAGAGATAGACAGAGACAGTGCGAGAAGGGGAGGGTCAGAGAGAGAAGGAGACACAGAATCTGAAGACAGGCTCCAGGCTCTGAGCTAGCTGTCAGCACAGAGCCTGACACAGGGCCTGAACCAATGAACCGTGAGATCATGACCTGAGCCGAAGCCTGACGCTTAACCAACTGAGCCACCCAGGCGCCCTGATCATTGAATCTTCGGAGCCGAGCCTCAAGAGTTGGCATTATTTATTTATTTATTTATTTATTTATTTTTATAGTTTACTGTCAAGTTGGTTTCCATATAACACCCAGTGCTTTTCCTCACAAGTGCGCTCCTCCATGACCATCACCCCCCTTCCCCTTTCCCCCTCCCTCTTCAGCCCTCAGTTTGTTTTCAGTATTCAGGAGTAGGAATTGGCATTTAAATCAAGCATCTCTGATGATCCTTCTGAACACTAAAGGTTAAGGCCCACTTGCCTAGTGTATAAAACAGAATATTATCTGGATGTTTGAAGAATAATGATAAGGAAGAATATAATGGAGCTAGCAGAATACTTACCCATGTCCTATTCAACATATTAATCACTAAACTGAAAAAGGGTGCTAATGGTAAATTAATTATATTTTGGCTGCCAGAAGATTGGGAGGGACACATGTTGGAAGATAGGATCCATGAGGGGAAAAGATCTTGATAGGGTGATTCTAACAAACATTGTGGAATAAGATGGAAGTAAAATGCTGACCTTAGTTCCAGGATATGTGGCTTAAATGTAACATGAGTGAAAATGACCTCATGAGTTTTAGTGTCTTGCAGCTTTAATACAAGTCAGTGATGTAATACAGTTGCCCACAAAGTTAATCAGTTTTAGGCAGCACTGAAAGAATAGTGTCAAGGCAAAGCAGTGATGAGCCTTGCTAGTCTTACTGTGCTCAAGCTATTGTCAGAGACAGAAACATTTTCACTATCAAATAGAACTGGACTCAGTTCTGGGTGCCATATCATGAAAAAATGACATGGTGCACCAGCGAAGGCAAACAGAGAGGCAAGATTGTGTGGAATCGGATTAGATTTGTTACCTGTTGCTTCAGATACTACAGATGTTAATGGGAGAAAATATAATTTTCATTTTAACCAAAGAGTTGTTTATTTTTTTACTTACCCCTAGGACAATTCAAAGATGGAATGGGCTGTATCTGGGAGGAAGAATAAGTTCTGTTATGAAGTGTGTTCAAGTACAGAGGTTGTATTCATGGATTGGTAGAGGCTCAGGCTGGATAGCCATCTAACGTTGAGAGAGTAGTGGTGAAAGAAGCATGAGACATTTTAATGATGGCAGTTATTAGTTAAGATAGTGATCTGGAGTTTTGGTTGTAGACTTACAGTATACACTTACAGTAGAGAAGCAGGAAAGACCCAGGGGCATCTGGGTGGCTCAGTCCAACTCTTGATTTTACCTCATGTCATGATCTCATGTTTCGTGAGATTGAGCCCTACATGGGGCTCTATACTGACAGTGCTGGGATTCTCTTCCTCTCTCTGTCTATCTGCCCCTCCCCTCACTCACACATCATCTCAAAAATAAATAAATAAACTTTAAGAAGACCTGAATGTGAGACAGAAAACCATAAAACCCTAGAGGAGAAAGCAGGAAGCAGCCTCCTAGACCTCAATCGCAGCAATTTCCTACTCGACACATCCCCAAGGCAAGGGAATCAAGAACAAAAATGAACTATTGGGCCTCATCAAGATAAAAAGCTTCTGCACTGCAAAGGAAACAATAAAAAACTAATAGGCAACCTACAGAATGGGAAAAGATAGTAGCAAATGACATATCAGATAAAAGGCTAGTATCCAAAATCTACAAGGAACTCACTAAACCTCATACCCGAAAAACGAATAATCCAGTGAAAAAATGGGCAGAAGATCTGAACAGACACTTCTCCAAAGAGGACATCCAGATGGCCAACAGGCACATGAATGATGCTCAGCGTCACTCATCATCAGGGAAACACAAATCAAAGCCACACTGAGATACCACCTCACACCAGTCAGAGTGGCTAAAATGAACAAATCAAGAGACTATAGATGCTGGCAAGGATGTGGAGAAACAGGCACCCTTCTACTCTGTTGGTGGAAATGTAAACTGGTGCAGCCACTCTGGAAAACAGTGTGGAAGCTCCTCAAAAAACTATCAGTAGAACTCCCCTATGACCCAGCAATAGCACTGCTAGGGATTTACCCAAGGGATACAGAAGTGCTGATGCATAGGAGCACATGTACCCAATGTTCATAGCAGCACTTTCTACAATAGCCAAATCATGGAAAGAGCCTAAATGTCCATCATCTGATGAATGGCTCAAGAAGATGTGGTTTATATATACAATGGAGTACTACATGGCAATGAGAAAGAATGAAATCTGGCTATTTGTAGCAAGGACCTCGAGGGTGTCATGCTAAGTGAAATTAGTCCAGCAGAGAAGGACAGATACCGTGTTTGCACTCATAGGTCTAACAGGAGAAACCTAATGGAGGACCATAGGGAGGCGAAGGGGGAAAGAGAGTTGAGGAGAGAGAGGGACACAAATCATGAGAGACTATTGAATACTGAAAACGAACTGAGGGCTGAAGGAGGAGGGAGAGGGAGGAAGGGTGTGATGGTCATGGAAGGGGGGGCACTTGGGAGAAGCACTGGGTGTTATATGGAAACCAATTTGTCAATAAAGTATTACTAAAAAAAAGAGTTATTTGGAGATATATAGGATCAATCTGAGGATGTAAAGCAAAATTATTAATCCAGGGATCTGTGAATGAGCTTCAAATTAGATGAAAAATTTGCATATATGCTTCTGGAGTGGCTCCAATTGGTCTGTGTCACCAAGTGATTAAGACTCACTGTGGTAAGGAACGGGAGGGAGACTATTATAATAGAGATAGAAGATGAAAAAGAAAAGGAGGGAGAGAAGGTAGAGTCATGGTGATAAAAATCAGTAGAACTTGGTACTGTGTAACAGGAGACTTGGATCTAGCCATTGAGACCAAGGTCACAGTTTTCCTCCAATGTTAACTATTTAATTTTGTGAAAACTACTTAGCCTCTTGGAGCCTCAGTTTTCCCACTCATGAAATGAAGGCAATAACATTCCACAGTGAGGAACAAATGACCTACTAAATATTCGAAAGTATTTTATGAACTGTAAAATTCAGAGCAAATGTTGGCTGTTATTATTTTGGGGTTCTAAAATAGAATCAAGGATTATTATTATTGGGGGGCCTGAGTGGCTCAGTCGGTTAAGCATCCAGCTTTGGCTCAGGTCATGATCTCATGGTTCCTGGGTCGAGTCCTGCGTCAGGCTCTGTGCTGACAGCTAGCTCAGAGCCTGGAGACTGCTTCAGATTCTGTGTCTCCCTCTCTCTCTGGCCCTCCCCTGCTTGCTCTCTCTCTCTCTCTGTCTCTCAAAAATAAATGTAAAAAAACATAAAAAAAACACAAAGATTATTATTATCAAAAGTAGGAAATTCTGGGTGATTTTATTCCACTGACCACTGGAAAAGAATAAGTTAGGAAACTGCAAGGAACCTGGAGAAGCCTGTCTTAGGGTCTAGGCA
This sequence comes from Suricata suricatta, assembly GCF_006229205.1. Classification (NCBI taxonomy): domain Eukaryota; kingdom Metazoa; phylum Chordata; class Mammalia; order Carnivora; family Herpestidae; genus Suricata; species Suricata suricatta. Next base: position 99,398,918 of record NC_043700.1, read on the forward strand.
AAATAATTCAATAGGTTCAGTTTAGATTATCCTCTTGTTCTAGATGCTTTGTCTTTCAAGTCTCTGCTACAAGTTATAGACTTCAGAATTCAAGGCTTAAAGTATTAAGTAGGGAAATTACCCAAAAATTCCACTGGAGTTGAGCACTTTGATCTGACTTTTGGGTTCCCTGGAAAGTCTTTTTCTTTCTTTCCTTCTTTCTTTTTTTCTTCCTTCCTTCCTTCCTTCCTTCCTTCCTTCCTTCCTTCCTTCCTTCCTTCCTTCCTTCCTTCCTTTCTCTTTCATTTGCTCATTCTTTCACATTCATTCTTTCTTTCTTCTTCCTTTTTTTTTTTTTTTTTTTTTGGTACATGTTTGGGTTGGTTTGTTTACATGTCATTATTCCTCCTCTGGCCTAATCCTAGATTATTGCTTAAAGTCAGTAATCATCTCCTTTCTGTTTATAAACCGAGTGTCTAGTATATTACTTGGCACATAGGAGATCCTCCTAAGTGGTTGTTGCATGATGAAAGTGAGGGCTCAGTTGCCAGATAGTGGATATATTTAAGAATGTTGGACTCTTTCGAAAATGGTGGTATTTTAAACGTGGATCAACAGATAATTTCTTCCATATGTCATTTCTGAATTTCTTCCCTTTATCTGCACAGTAGAAGATAAAGACAGTTGATTAAAAAGCAGAGGAGCATATTATGATATACAGCATTTTGATGTGTTTTAGATATAATGCAGGATTCTTTTAATGCGTGTAGGGAGAAAATTGTTTCACAAATGTGTTTTATATCCATCTGCCTTGGTCCATAACCTTTACCAGATTTCATAGACTTCCTGTTTTGAAGGGCCTAAGGAGATACAGCTCACATCTTTATTGCAGTAAGCTTATTAAAAGGCATAAGGACAGTTACTAGTGATTAGAATAAGCTCCAAATTTTGTTTTCTTCTAGCTTCAGGGACTTTGAATTAAAAACAACCTTCCTTTAATCATCAGAAACTGTGAAGTTTGCAAAAATAAATTTTCTCTGGAATTGCAGAGACTGCAATGTCGAAGCGATATGGTCAGGTTCTGAGAGATTACCTTCCTTTTAGATTTCTTGGAAGTCTAATTTCAGGTCTACTGGTAGGGGAGTATTTGTTTTTTACTGTTTATTTAGTTTTGGGGGAGGGTAGAGAGGGAGGGAGACACAGTAGCTGAAGCAGGCTTTGGGCTCTGAGCTTACAGCAAAGAGCCTGATGCAGGGCTTGAACTCACGAACTGTGAGATTATGACCCGAGCCAATGTTGGACACCTAACCGACTGAGCCACCCAGTTGCCCCAGGACTATTTTGGAATTAGCTCTCACTCCTGTTTTTTATTTGTATCTTTACTGCTTTAACTACTGGGCTTCTGTATATTCCATATAATGGTTTCTTATTCACCAGGCCTTCTTTGGCGCCTAATTCCTGCAGTGATAATATAGGCCAGTGCTCCTTAACACCTATTTCTGAATAAGGCCTCCCATCTGTGTTATTTTATACTGTGGGATGACAGCTCTTTATGTTTATTTGTTTTGCCTTTGCAGTCATTCTTTTATATAATTCTAATATCTGAACAATATAGGAATGATGGCCTGGGGAGGCTGAGATCAGAATCCAGTTACTTCAGATCCACTATCCTGTTACATTCATTTACATGATAAGGGTACTTTATTGTAAGGCTGACAGTTCTAGTAATCAAATTCTAATTCGTTTGTACCTTTCACATGTTGTAATATGTTCCAAACACTTTTTTTTAACACCAGCACAAAAACTGAGGTAATTGGTGAATCACCATTTAAAGGTCTTCTATCTCATTCTTCATATTTTACCTAGTGTTAATGCAATACAGACGTTGGAATACAATATCCTGTTGGCATTTTGAAGTGGAAACTTGGGATAAACCAAGTGTTTTCGGAGTTTCTATGAATCTTACGTGATATAAATTGCTCGCTTTTGATATTTTCTACTCTAAATTATGAGTATCATGAAATGACCTTCTCTCTATGGTGCTGAAGCAATATAACTGAGAAAAAAACCTGAGTATTACACTAATTCCTTTTAATTGTTTGTTCTGGTAACAAACATTTTGGAGGGAAGAATGTACCCAATTCAAGGACTCTCTTTTTTCTGTGATTCTACTGCAAATTTGATTTGATCAAGAATGTAGCTTTACCTATTTTATCTTTGAGTTTTTTGCCTAGAAACACCATAGCAGCTGGAAATTGTTAAAGATTGCTGCTCTGAAAATCAGAAATGGCTAGATCTTTGTAATTACAAAGATGAGGCACAGAGGTAATGGAGTAATGTTTCAAAGACGCAGAGTATCAGGTGCTTATCATATGCTTCATCGTGACCTGGTATCTAGTAGAGTTCATGAAGAACATAACATGCTCTTTGGTGGTATACCTAATACTGTCAGTCGTGTCAATCGTGCTAAAACTGTTTCCTGAGCGTGCATACGCGCGCACACACACACACACACACACACACACACACACACGACATTGCAAGGTTCTACAGAAGCTTCTAAGCAACTGTAATCATTTATATAAGCAACTTTAGTCAATCGCTGTTTTTTATGTCATTTCTTTCAAGAGAGAGTGAGAGGGAGAATGCGTGTGTGCATGTGTGTGTCTGTGCATGCATGCACACATGTGTAGGGAAGGGGCAGAGAGAGGGAGAGAATCCCAAGCAAGCTCCACTCTGTCAGCACAGAGCTCGACCAAGGTCTTGATCTTATGAACCATGAGATGACAAACTGAGCTGAAATCCAGAGTCAGATACTTAACCAATAGACAGCGAGGGGCCCCAACTCCTCTATTTTTAATTTTAGTAATTTTTTGTTCCTTATTGTACCTCCAGAATCTCAGAAAAATGAGGACATTGGATTTTACTAAACTGCTGTGTTTCAGATCCTTTCTTGCTCAAGCTTGTCTGGTAATTTCATCCAATATTTATTTGAGGGGTAGTTGAGGGCATTTCAGCAAAGCAAACAACTGAATGGTGTGTCAGCCAAAACTGAAATGTTTGTTTTAGAAGCAGTTTTGAATATAATAAGGTTTGTCTAAGTAACAAAAGCTCGACTAAGTTTTTATGTTGAAAAAAAAGTTTCCTTGATACGTTTTCTGGAGAAGCCTAGAACTATAGTAAATGTTTTCAAAATCTGCAGTCGTATTGGGAATCTCAGCCAAAGTGTTATCCCTGAAGTATAAGAGAGGTGACAGTAGAAGACAAATATTTGGTTAGCAAACTAATCCAGTCTTCTGTTGGATGTTCTTCAAATTCCAAGCATGTGATTATGTCTAAGAATAATTGGAGTGAAAGGAGCATGGGAATCACCGGTTAGGTTTAGCTGGTCCATTTCCTTAAATCAGGACAACTTTAAAAGTGTAGGAACTAATAAAGAGATTCATTTGACAAGAATGGTGGGTTTTTTTCCTTCTGGTCAAGTATATATATAATTTTTATTTTCAGTTTAATATCAACTCCTGACTGGTGAGCATCCTAATTTTGGAGTATATTCAAAACTATTGGCTGAAATCTGCTTGATTTGAGAACACAGAATATGTATGGGATTTGGGTTTTTTAAACCTTTATGTAATCTCTTATGATGCTCACTTCACTTGATGAGATTTCAGACATGCAGGGGCAGGAGTTATCACTATGCCTTTAAGTCTTGGGTGTAGTGGTTCTCAAGCCTGTGAAATGGAATCACCTATCCTTCTATATCAGCCCTATTAATTTAATATTCTCAGAGATTATGTGACCTAGACATTTGTATTTTTAAAAGTGGTACAGGTGCTTCTGGTAAACAGCCAGCATTTAACAAGAACAGATATTAGGGAGATAAAACAACTTCAGTGATGGTGTCGTTATGAGAACTGGTGAGCTTACTCTGATTTCAGTAAGTTGGGGATGACAGTGTTATGTATGTGGATGTGGATGCCTTTGAAGAGTTGTTTAACATGCATTCAGACATTTTTCTCTGTGCCAAGCACTTGGCTTAGTGTTAAAGATATGCAAGTGAGTGTAGCATGGTCCTTACACTTTAGGAGCCTTTACTCGGGCACACCCGACATCTTACTTTGTCTTACAAACTGTTATAAATGCTCTGAGAGTGCTAGTGAGTGTTCGAAGGCAGGGTTGGTCAGTTTTCGGGCAGGAAGAGCTTCCTATGAGGTTCTCGACTTGAGACTTGAGTGATAAAACCAGTTTTTGTCATGTTGGGATGGGCGGCGAGAGATGATACTGCAAATAGTTTGAATAAAGGCGGGTCTGTGGGACATCTCTTCAAGCAGCTAAAATGACAGGGGCATGGAGACCAGGCTGATATCAGTAGGCAAGAGCCATTCTTGGGTGAATTTGCATATAATTTAAGGACTCTGAACTTTATTGTGTAGATAGTGGAGAACTCTTGAAGGGTATATAGAAGAGCAGTTATATTGTCAGATTGGAACTTCACTCTGACTGCAGCATGAAGGAGGGACTGAAAAAGTTACAACGTGAAGCAGCAAGGCCATTGGACAGGTCTATTGCAGCAGTCCAGGGGTGAAGTGACACATTAAGGCAAGACTGCACAAGACTTTAACAGTTGGGTATTTTACAACAAAATTTCCTTTTTACAGAAATGTCTTATTTCTTTGTTTACTGTCTGAACACCCAATTTTCAGATAATGTAAAATATATTTATACAGTTAGTTTAGATACAAGGATTATTTTAGTGACGTGTCATAGCTCTCTTTAAGAGTGGAAAATATTGTTGTAATGACTTTTTATTTCAGGCTCAACAGTACTGTAATTATCTGAAAGGATATAAAACGTTCACATATGAAGGGATGTCTCATTATCCAGGCTTAAAAATTATAAACAATGTAATAAACAATGTAAGAGGTTGCATTGAAGAGATATAATAGAATGCCTAGTTTATGCCAAACTATTTCTCTAAACTAGTGTGGTCTACTAGAAATACAATGTGAGCCACAAATGTGACTTTTCTAGTAGCTACACGAAAAGATTAAAAAAATCCAAACAGGTGGAATTAATTTTTATATTTTATTTAACTTGGTATATCTAAAATATCATTGCAAAATATGATATAAAGTTGGGATATTTATCACTTATTATCTATTGAAACAATATATTTAGTATTTTTTTCATACCAAGTATTCAAAATCCAGTGCATATTTTACACTTTTAGCATATTTTAGTTCAGACCAACCACATTTCAAGCCACATGTGGCTACTGGCAACTGTACTGGACAGCAAAGCTCAAGATAATTTCTTCAATTCCATTCTAACATATATGGAAACATTTCAGCAGCACTTTCAAGGATGCCTTAGCAGTTATTCTTTTCAGAAAGTTGTTAAATCACTTGAAGTTTTATTTTAAAACCTGAATATATTAATTAGGCATGCTGAATTTTAAAAAATTATTCTTTGATTTTTTTATGTTTTATTTATTTCTGAGAGCAAGAGAGAGTGCAAGTGGGGGAGGGGCATATAGAAA
>NC_043700.1:99404535-99455760 GCF_006229205.1 Suricata suricatta
CTTAGCAGTTATTCTTTTCAGAAAGTTGTTAAATCACTTGAAGTTTTATTTTAAAACCTGAATATATTAATTAGGCATGCTGAATTTTAAAAAATTATTCTTTGATTTTTTTATGTTTTATTTATTTCTGAGAGCAAGAGAGAGTGCAAGTGGGGGAGGGGCATATAGAAAGGGGGAGACACAGAATTTGAAGCAGGCTTCTTGAAGATCAAGAATAGGTGGCTATATAAACTAAATCATCTTTGTTGCATTGTTCAGTTTTTTGAGCTGAGATAGTTAAGAAAATTACTTTATATATTGCAAGCCCCATATAGGAATGGTAGAGTGTTTGAGCAACTTAGAACTTCTAGTAATTTTTCAGGAGGAAATGGGAGGCTGTATTTAAATTGACAGTCATTAGAAAACTCCAGGTTTTCAATACAGACTTCTGTAAATACACATTCAAGTACATCTTTCATATCTAGAGGAAGACTTTCAAGTTTTCATAAAAAAATTAAGGCGAGAACTATAAAATGTACATATTCCCATCTCAACAGTCAGACGCTAGCACAAAGTAGGTGCAGAGTTGATGAAACCATAGTTGGAGTTCTGGCAGATAAAAGGAATGAAGGACTGAGTTTTTGCAAAGGAATGAGTGTGGAATCCAAGCCTGCTAAGAAGGGAAGTCATAAGCAGAGTGAGACTGAAATGAAAAAACTAGTGGGGGTCTAAGGATTACAGTCTAATGGGGTTGAAGAATGGTAATTATAAAACTGTAAGGATAGGAGGTAGAAAGTAGGAGATGCTTCAAATCAAGACTTCAGAAATGTGTAGTATTTGGTGAATACAAGGTCTGGGTCTCATGACGGGAGCAGGTGGAGGAGATGAAGAATAGGCTCAATGCAGGTGAGGAAGTTAAGGAAATAGACATCATACTGGATATTAGCCATTAAGAATGTTTTAAGTAGTGGCTGGGGGTAAGTGAGCAAGGTACCATATAATCTTAAATGAGCAAGAAGAAATAACTTGAAGTTATGTATTATGTATTCTGTGTCAGTAATTCTCAATTGTGGTCATTTTGCACCACAGGGGACACATGAAGATGTCCGGAGACATTTTTGGTTGTCACAACTGGGGGTGTGTGTGTGTCTGGTTGTGTGTATGTGTGTTTTACTGGCCACCTTGAGAAGAGGAGGCCAGGGCTACTTCCAAACATCCTACAATGCATAGAATAGCCTCTCACAACAAAGATTCCTCTGGTTCCAAATGTCAAAATAGTACTGAGGTTGAGAAACTCTGCTTTAGGGGAGGCACCAGAATCGACCTTTGTTGGTTGGAAAAACAGGCTGAGAATGATCAGTTTAATAAATATTCCTACTTTTAACTGAATAGTTTAAGGAAAAAAGACACACACATTAAAAATACCCACTAAATCAACATACATATGCTGCATTCCTAGTTAATGGGCATCACTATTCTTAAGTGTTTTAGAGTTGTCAGTGAACACAAAGATCTCTATCCTTAGTTACCTCTTGTTTAAGCAGGGAGAGACCGGGCAATAGACATAATTAATCTGTTACAATATTGGGAGTCCTGGGGGATGGAAGGGCAAAAGGTGGGCTTTTAAATTAGATCTTACTGGGATGACATCTGGACAAAGATTTAATAGATGAGAGAATATAATGGACTATGTTGCCCTGAAAATATAGTTTTGGTTTGCTTTCAGTTTATAGGAGAGGGGAGTAAAGTAAGTGCGTGCTAAGTGCTTTGAGGGATACAAAGTTAGACCAGCCATTGTTTCTGCCCTCAGGGAGCTTTGTGATGAGCTACTATCTTGGAAATGAAAGAAAAATGAAGACACCAAATATAAGACAGTAATTTTGCCCTATTCTGTCTGTTCCTGTTTTGATCCTTTTTCATGGTGGGGAAATAACAGGTTAATGATAAGCTGTTATTTTCCACTCATGCTGCATATTTGCTCCTTCTCAGAAAACTAGGACAGGAATCCGGATTAAACAGTGAAATGAACAAAGTGGGTTTTGAGTACAGGACCAAGAGTGGTGGGGTCAGAAATGCAAAGAGTAAACTCCCAGAAAGGTCTGATGAATCGGAGGAAATGCTTACAGTATCTGCTGACAGTTACATCGCCAGCCTCTTACTAGCTCTTTGCCTCGCAGGTATGGTAACAGCACAAGGAGCTATGCTGTTCGGGTTGGGGATTATCACACTCTGGTGCCAGAAGAATTTGAAGAAGAAATTGGAGTTCAGCAGATTGTGATTCATCGGGCATATCGACCTGACAGCAGTGATTACGACATTGCCCTGGTTAGATTAGAAGGACCAGAAGAGCAATGTGTCAGATTCAGCAGCCACGTTTTGCCAGCCTGTTTGCCACTCCGGAGAGAGAGGCCACAGAAAACCGCCTCCAATTGTTATATAACAGGATGGGGAGACACGGGTAATGTAGATGATACAAACAAATGACATTTGGGCACCTTCTTGTGTCTGGGATTATCAGTACTTTGGGTGTACATTGGTAGTAAAATCTTAAATGGGTTCAGGCTTAGTTGTTTGGAAATTCTGTCAAGTGTGTGATGCATTCATGTAATCTGGATTTGTATCCCCAGGGTACCGTTATCATTAAGTTTAGCACAAATTGACAGAACTCAATCACCTTAAGGGCTGGTAGAGAATCCTATTTTCAGTTACCCAGACTAGTAAAGAGACAAGAATTTAAGATCCTGCTCCAACACTGGGGCCTGGCTGGCTGTTTTACAACTTTCTGTATCATCTGGGTATAGAATTATATCCGTGTACATCAACTAGTTCAGACTGGTCCTTTAAACAACAGATCTGGGGCTCACCTGGATTGGGTGCTTGGTTCCCAAACAGTTACTGAGTAAGGAGAAAGGATACGTTGACCACTCTCCACTAAAAATGATGAACACTGATAACTGTACTCTTGAAAAGAGCATCAAGTAAGTATTTCTACAGGTGATAATTTCAGTGTTTTTTAAAGTAAATATTTGTGTTCAACACACACTGCATTAAATCTGGGCTTTATACTTGCATTATTTCATAGCTGAAAAACGATAGAATACCTGTTGCAGATACAGAATATTGAAGAAGCATATACTGACAATCCTTAGATAAACCACAAAGAAAACATGTCCTGGATGATACAATAAGATCAGATCAGAGTAAATGCCTTCTCTGTACATGATCTGGAAGCATGAGGCAAATCAAGTGTCTGAGACTTAAGTATATCCATTTTCAATTACTTAAGGAGGGAAGGTTTATTCACCTTCTTTTCGACACAAGTTAACAGAAATGACAAAGTCAATTTTACAAAGTACTTATTATGAATTATTCCAATTGAGTAAATAGGATGCAAGGAAAAAGGTGGGCTTTAGATTCAAGACTATCGTGGAGGACATTATCAATTATACATATTAGCCACTGAACTGTGAGTGGCTTGCCAGTGAGCACACCAATGTCAAATGGTAACTACACAGCGATGTTTTACTTCTCAATCTTTTATCAAATGCCATACTCGGACTTCTTGCCACTTACACGTCCTTCTATAGCATTTATAGTTCTCACTCATCTAAACTACACTACGCCACAATAAGGCTTTTATTTTCAAGACTATTAAATGTCCACTGACTGTTAAATGTAGAGTTTTTCTGTAAGATCTTTAGCTGGCATCTAATTCGGATTATTTGGTCTGACTAGGACGAGCCTATTCAAGAACTCTACAACAAGCAGCCATCCCCTTACTTCCCAAGAGGTTTTGTGAAGAACGTTACAAGGGCCGGTTTACGGGACGGATGCTCTGTGCTGGAAATCTACATGAACACAAACGTGTGGACAGCTGCCAGGGGGACAGCGGAGGACCACTCATGTGTGTCCGGTCAGGAGAGAGCTGGGTTGTGTACGGGGTGACCTCCTGGGGGTATGGCTGTGGAGTCAAGGATTCACCTGGTGTCTATACCAAAGTCTCAGCCTTTGTACCTTGGATAAAAAGTGTCACCAAATTGTAATTCTTCATGGAAACTTCAAGAGAAAATGTTGGAAAATTTACAACCTCCACATTAGTACTCAGCCAGGAGATGCCAACTAATGGGGATGAGAGCCATGTTCCTTCTTTTGTGTTGTGATTAAATCATGTGCACCACTGCTGCTCGAGAATTTGTGATGTGAACATTCTTTGTTAGATACCTCAGTGTCGTAATAATTACCCTTAATTAGCATTGTGGCCCACCCAGAAATTCCTCTAAAGTCTATATTAGCATTCTCCGGAGATGACTGTGTATCAATTGTGCAGTAAGTCTGTTTTTATATTCATTTGGATAGAGAGCTTATAACTCAATCAATACTCTTTACTAGAGTCAAAATAAGAGTGGCATTGTTTAATTAAGCTCAGATTTTCTTCAAAAGGCTAAGACATCTTCACACATTGAATCTCTGTAGCCCTTGAAAACCAAGGAAATCAAGGGCCAAAAAAGGGGAGAATTCCATTATTAACCTAGACTAGAATAGGATCAGTGACCATACACATTCCTGTACTATGCGTTATGGCAACACATTCTAGCCACCTAGAAAAATTTGGAAGAATTCCTGATAAGAATGCCTTCAAATTGTTGGATGTCCCAACAATTTATCCACCTTATTTGTTAACAGCCTCTAGCTATTACTTTCAGCTACTTCAGATTTACAACTTGAGAAAAACTTTCCTTGGCATCATGCAGTTTGTGGATCATGACTTAAGAGCGCCATCTATTGCAACTTTCTTGTAATGACTAAAACCTATTTCCACTATCTTGATAGTCCCAGCTAATATAAAGACTTAAAAATGCTTTTTATGCTTATATAGTGGGAAAAAGCTCTAAAATAACTGATTTGTTTCAACCGCCTAATACACCAGCTGTGTGCTAGGCACTGCTCTAAGTGGCTGTGGCCCTCAATGACGATTTAAAAAATGCTGGCAACGCTGTATAGGATCTCTAGCTTTCAAATAGTCAAACAGGCCCAGAGGCCAAGGTAAGACAGTGGGACCCAAACTTCAGGAGCCTCAGTGCTGACCAAGTTATTTTCAGCCTCTGTTGCTGACTAAAGGCAAGCTTCCCCTTTAGCTATTCCTCAACACAATTCAGGGACAGCTGCTTTACTATGCACCCTTTCAGGTGATGGCAATGCAAAATCTTTGCCCAAACGAAAAAGGCATGCCTCTCAGGCTACTTAATTACAAGACAAGGACTGCTAATATCAAGGGCCCTTCGGGTGTTTTAAACGTTTTTGTATATCCACCCAAGAAAGAGATGCATAAAAACAGGTGAAGTCAGAGTGAACTTTAGGATTAGATCAGGTTAAGTAATCCTCTTCAATGACCATATCCACACGGAGGGGACTTCACCCCTTTCCCTACTGCATCTACTTCTGTCCTTTTTGTAAATCCTCAGCTTTGTAAAAAACTGGTGCTAATGTAAAGGTGCTTTATAGTTCACGATTTTGCAGAGTCATAATGCTAGGTCAGGCAGCGTAATGTTAAAACTTTTGTAAAAGCTCAAGGTTTTGATAAAGGAAGAACTTTTCATGCATTTACATCTAGTGATAGTGGTCCATACAATGCACACTTGCACAAGGGTTGAGAAAATGTGCAATACAGGAGAGAAAATTTGTTTATGGAAACTTCGCACAGGCCACCTTTATAAAGTATAGTGTTGATGCAAGCTACATTTATACTGAAATTTTAATAGCCCAGATCAGGAAAACTACTTGGCTCATAAAATATGCCTTGATTATCAGTAATTTTTTCTTGTTAAACGTCAAGTGGGACTTTTAAAAGACAAGTATTCAGTGCACTCTGTGAATAAAGTGTTTAGCTGTTCACCTCGCACAGTAGCTGTAATCTTTTGTGTGGTATTGTTGCGCCGAGAGACAGAGTCCACCGGAGACCACCGAAGTTGAATTAAGGGAGGCTTTATTACCGGCCGGGAGTGCAGAGCCAACACAGAACTCTCAATGTGTGGCCCCCAGTCTAAGGGCTTAGATCGTTTTATAGTGAGCAAGCAGGTAAGCAGGAAACTTGAATCGAGCAGTTTGAGCAGTTATTGCAAAAGGCTACAAAGTGATAAGGAGAACCCTTATCTGGGTATGCAGGAAAACATTCCTCATTTCGAAGGCAAGGTTCAGGGTTGTAGGGGAGTTTTAAGGGACTAGCCATTATCTCAAGGACTAAGTATGTAAACTGAGTCATAAACAACATCAGCAGGGGACATTAACCCTTCTCCTCTTATTTTTTCCTTGCACCTAGGGGAGCCCGCCCCCCTGGCAGGCGCAGAAGGTAAACTCTGGGCCAAGATGGAAGGACTGAGCTATCTGTATGTAACATTCCCCGCTGGCTTTAGGTACAGGAGTCATATCGTAGACTCATCATCTGGGTTGAGACTGTTGTCGGAAGACCTTAAGATGATCATCTTTACTGAGTTTATTCTTTTTCTTACAAAGTTAAGTAGCCACTTTATGAGGGATAGGCCGATTAGGAGGTCCAGTAGCAAGAGCACTAGGGGACCTGTAACAGCCTAGAGAGGAGACTTGTTCACCAGGAGAACCATGAGACTTGAAGACTGATCCCAGCTTTCACACTTCTGAGTTTTTTTTTCCTTTTTTGTTATTTCTAACCAGGACCAAGTTTTCTCTAATGACTCCAGAATTTGTGTAAAAGCAACAGGCTGTTCCTAGTGTGGCACACAGTCCTCCTTGTTTTCAGAACAGAAGGCCCAGGCCTTGTTGGTTCCGGAGGACAACTTCTAGGGAGTTAACTTGTGTTTCAAGCTTAGTAATTAATAGAAGCTTCCAATGAGGTGTTTGTTCACCTGTCTGCTGAAGGTTTTAAAATTCTGGCCCCCAACTATTAAGGAAGTTGTCCTGATAGCAATGCCAGTTAAGAGTGGGCCTGTGGCACCAGGCCAGTGGTACAAGCAAACCAGTGTCTGGTGTCACGAAATACTTATTTTGAGAGGGACTTACAAGTATGACAGAGCTACAGGAATCCTTATAGGCTGAGGTGCTCAAGGAGCAGCTTGGAGAGGCCAAGCAAGTTCCTTGTCCTAGTAGATCGCCCAAGGTTAGTCTGGGCTGGGTTCTCCATTTGCAGGAGGCTGTTATTTGTGGGATCCCCAGGGCAACTTGTTGAGTAGTCTCATATTTCCCAAGGAGATATTAGCTCTGATGCCAACATTGTAAGAGGGGCCTAGGGTTGAGACAGAGTCAACAGTCAGGTCTGGGTTTGACCCAGGTTTTGGACGTCCTTTGTGGCTTCCATGAGGTTTCACAGGGGGATCAAGTTACAGTGGGAGGCACGGATGGGGCTGGCGAATGAGCAGACTCGAATCTGGTGACAAATGGAGGAGAGGAAGTACTTACTGGGGCTGTTGATTTAGGCGGCATCTGGGTCCCGGTAACGGGGAGGAGCATCTTTTAAGGGTCCGATAGGGTTTTGGGGTTTGGGGACTGGTTTGGTAAACCGAGTCCTGGGGTCGTACCCAGTCACATAGAGCCGGAGACCCCAAGTTTTTCCTGTGTCCCATGGGTTTTTTTCTGTAAACCCCGCCCAGCTGCGTTTTATAGTTATGTTGAGGTTGTTAGAGGTAGGGGGCTGTGTTTTTTTGACCTCTATGAATGAGTCCCCTTGGACCCAATCTGCCAGTTTCACATCCCCATTGGGCACAGGGAAATTGCCCACTTTTCTGACAGACGTTTGCCCCAGTGGCTGGGCAGATATAGAACTGCCACCCTTTCCAAATTTGTGGGTTGTTTAACCTACTATTTATCCATCCTGGGCAAGGGTCAGAGACTGAGGACCCAGGGGTATTATCAGCCAAAAGCTGACAAAGTTCAACCGTAAAGGTAGGCTGTGTGTCTGTAGTTATAGACTGTAGGACCTTCCCAGAATCTGTGAGTCTAAGTTCCCAAATATGAGGTACTGGGATGTGAGGATTTACAAGAGAACAGCAACAAGGCAAACAACGAATAAAGAAGCAGAGCGTAAAAATCTTAGCTTCATGGGATCCGTTGGTGAGCGCTGTGCGGTCCATCGTGGGCTTTGTTCCGCAGTTGGGCTGGTGATGACAGGGTCAGGACCCTCCTGGCGTGGTTCTAAGGACTTGGCTGACAGCTGTTTGATGCAGACCAAGCCCCGGGGAAGTATGCCCTTGGTGCAACAGGTGCCAGGTGACTGGGATGAGCCTCTTTCACTAGATGGTAGATATGAGACAAGGTGTACTGGATAGCCTGTAGGGACATCCAGAGTTGATTAAGGAGTTCCTGTGCTCTGGGGAGGATGGGAGGCCTCCCAAAGAGAATTTTAAAAGAGGTCCACCCAACTATGGCCAGTCTCCAGTTTTCGTTTCCTTAAACTTTCCTTTAAGGTTCTATTCATTTTTTTCTACCTGTCCTGATCTCTGTATAGGCACAATGTAGTTTCCAATTTATGTTTAAGACTTTACTAACCATTTTAGTGATATGAGTCTTGAAGGCTGGGCCCATCAGACCCCAGGGAGTTAGAGGGGCCAAATCCAGGCACCAGCTCGTTAAGCAGTTTCTTGATGGGAACTTGTATGCAGTTTCAGTACCAGTGGGGAAAGCTTCTGGTACTTTCTCCCATCCCGAGAAAGCATCTGCAAATACAAGCAGGTACTTGTAGACTCTGGGGGTAGCTTTTATTTCAGTGAAGTCCAATTCCCAAAGTTCACCCGGGGAGTTTCCCCAGAACCTGGTTACCATGGGAACAGGTGCCCCTCCTTTCTGATTTTAGGAAAGTAGGCTACTTCAAGGGAATAGCCATTATCTCAAGGACAAAGCATGTAAACTGCATCCTAAGCAACCATTAGCAGGGGACTTGAACCCGTCTTGCTTGTTTTTCCTTGCACCTGGGGATAGTCAAGTAGCCCTCCCAGTGCTAGCCCTGAAGGTTAACTCTGGGCCAAGATGGAAGGACTGAAGCTAAATTCATGTGCAACAGTATAAAATAACTGCTGTCCCTTAGGGGTAATGTGGTTTTACGTGTTGCTCCTCCAAATATTGTAGTGACTTAAAATACTCATCCCCACTACCTCCATACCAGCTCCACTAGCAGAAGGTAGTTTGTTACCTAGTATATGTAACCACCTTTCCACTTCCTTGTATTTAGTCAGAGAACACGACTTTTTCCAGACGAATCAAACCATTTTATTTAATCAGAGCAAGCAAGCACTCACTTGTCTCTACTTAAAAGCCATACTTACACCCAAGTAATATTCTGGCCTATACAGAGACCACCACTCCATGTGCAAGACACTGAGATTTAAAAATCACGTTAGGCAGTGCACCACAGCATTCTAAACAGGACTTCACCCATATCATTTTGCATTTCTTGATCACCTGCAAAAGAAAGGCTGCTTTATAATCTATTCTGTGTACTAAGTCACAGTGCCAAACTCTTAGTAGCTTCGGTTACTTTCTGTTTAGTTGGCTATTTATTCTTTCAAATTACAAACTAACAGCAAAAAAAAAAAAAACAACAAAAAAACAGCAAACTGGGCCAATTCTGGCCTTCCTATTCCTTAACACTAAGGATTCTGTATCAACGATGAAATATGGATAAAACAGAACATACCTTGTCATATTTTGTCATCCGTTGGATCAGCTTCCTAAAAACATTTAAGCAACAGTTAGATGTGTGCCCAATAACCCAGCACCCTCCAGGTTTTTAAGTGATGAATGTTACTTGTGCAAGTCAGAATCTGATACCAATTAAATGGTGACAGCTTTGCCAATAAACAAGAATATGCTCTTCCATGGCTAGGAAGGGAGACTGCCACAGCTGACAGGTCCCAAAGATACATGGAGATTCACAATCCCAGAACTGATAAGCAAGCAACACTACAGACATTACTCACTTTCTCGGATCTCAAAGTGGCGGGGATCAGGATTCGGTGTTACTATATAACAGTGGCGGAGTAGATTCAAGATTGCCACTTGACACCGACAGCAGAATTTGCGACCTTTGCTGGTCATCAGGTGCACGGCTCCTTTGCTGTAGAGCCCAAAAACATGCGCGCTCGGCTTCCGACTCGGCGCCCAGGGTGGCACGTGGCCGCCGAACGACCAAAAGAATACCTCAGGTTTTCGAACCTAGGGGTTTTCAAAGCTGTCTCTGACTGTTCACTACAAGACTCCTGAATCTCCTGCATTTTAACTAGGCCAAAAAGTTCTGCCTCAATAACCACCGTAGTGTGTAACAGGACAGCGTACCTCAACAACGTAACCCAACCCCGGCGCTTCCCGGATGTAAAAGGCAGAGCACGTCTGCGCACGCTGTCTTATAGGGCTGGTGACGCTATTCCGGGGAAGCGCCGCGAGGGGCGGGGCCCACCCGAGTTTTCCCTCTGCTCTGCCCTTCCCCGCCCCTCCACCGTTCCACCCCTTCCTGATGCCCCCTCCCTCCTCAGGGTTTGCTCCACCTCTCCCACCCATGCTCAGGGCGCCCCGCCCCGGCTCACCCGGCCCTCGATTCTGACGCACGCGCGTACAGGAGTCCGAAAGTTCTCGCGAGATCAGGAGATCCTGACGCGGGCTTTGTCTTCCTGACCGCAGAGGTGAAAAGTTTTTGTTTCCTGGTTGCATTAAAGATAGTCACCGAAACACCGGGTTAGGTAGTCCTCCGCCTTTAAACCATTAGGTAGGTTAATATATATGGAACTAGTTGATTTTTCTGTCTTTTAATGATCTGGGACTTACGTTTTCCGCTGGAGTTGCTGTTCCTGAAGCACCGTTGTCAGTGATTTGCAGTTTTTTCTTACTTTGTTTTGGGGTTTTGGGGTGTTTTTTGGCGGCGGGAGGGGGATGTCTAATCTCTTAGGAGTATTTACACTCATTACTGAAAGCCTAGCCAAAAGACCTTGTAAACCAAGACTAGAAAAAGTAAAAGAAGTTAGCTGGAAGAGTGTATGGGAGACCCACTTAACGGATGTGGCTGAACATTTCCCGTGTTGCAGACTGACCCACAGTCTCTTGTCCGTATTTGGCCGCAGCTGGGCTTCGTGGACTCTTAAAAGCAGATGTCTGCGTCTTACTTCCCTGCTGTACGTGTCTTTGAGGGTGCAATCGTAGAAATAATAGAACTAACCCTTGTAATACATTTAGTTCTAGACACGTGCTTGTTAAATGCCATTATATTTATTTCCTGTTTCCCCTTGTTACTGTGCTCTGATATGAAACAAAAGGGATTTTCTTAGTAGTGGACCATTTGGAAATGTATGTTGTGGCAATTGCTGTCAGGAAAAACGGCATCAAAAACTTATTCCCCAGAATACATTGAGGAATAAAGTGCCACAGTAGAGATCTATAGAAGCTTCATGAAATCCTTACATACTATTCTGGGGGAAATAGTTTATTAGAGCAAACATTGCTATTATGATTAGGATTGGGACTACCAGTTTACAGGAAATGAATTATAATTAGAAAAAAATTAAAGTTTCTGGGGCTCACCTTTCACTGTTTTTCTGACTTCATCTTACTTCATCTCACTAATGAATGAAAAGTGCTTCTCTGTAACAGGAGGTAAATACCAAATCATAATGGAGAATGTTGCTTAATTAGAGTTCATTTAGAATCTGTAGCCATCTGTATTAATTTGCAAAGGTTGTCCTAAGAAAATGCCACAGATTGTGTGGCTCAAACAACAGAAACCTATTTTCTCACGGTTCTGGAGACTAAAACTCAGATGAAGGTGCTCACCGGCTTGTTTTTAGACCTTCGGTGGCCTGTAGATGGCCCTCTTCTCCCAGTACCTTCACATCCTTTAACCTCTGTACCTGTTCCGGCCCCAATCTTTTAAAAGAACACCAACCAGTCATTTTGGATTAAGGCCTGTGCTAATGACTGCATTTCACCTTAATTGCCACTTGAAAGATCCTGTCTCCGAATACTATCATATTCTGGGGCATTGACTATTAGGATTTCAACATATGAACTTTGGGTGTCACAATCCAGCCCGTATGACCATCCACTTACGGAAAGCTATAAAGGCATTTGAAGTTTTTTAAATATTTATGTTTCCGTTGGGCTAAGGGGTAAAAACACCTGAGACAAAGAGTGAAGAGTCCCTGCTCCCGTATTTTAGGTTCTTTTCTCCATCTTACATTTCTTCTTCCCATCTGTTTTTTTCTTCTTTTTATTTAAAATTGAGGTATAATTCACACATTAGTTTCATGTATGCAGCATAATGATTTGATACTTGTATATATTGCTAAATTATCACCACATTAAGTCTAGTTAACCCTTATTCCCATACATAGTTAGGAAGGTTTCTCTTGTACTAGAGATTTTTAAGATTTACTCTCTTAGGGGAAACTGGCTGGCTCATTTGGTGAAGTGTGGGCTTCTTGATCTCAGGGTTGTAAGTTCAAGCCCCACATTGGTGTAAAGATTACTTTAAAATATTAAAAAAAAAGATTTACTCTCTTAGCAACTTTAAAATATGTAAAAGTATTATTAACTGTACTCACCATGCTGTACATTACATTTCCTTATTTATGTTCTTTTTTTAATAAATTTTTTTAATGTTTTATTTATTTTTGATACAGAGAGAGACAGAGCACGAGAGGGGGAGGGGCAGAGAGAGAAGGAGACACAGAACTGGAAGCAGGCTCCAGGCTCTGAGCTAGCTGTTAGCACAGAGCCTGACGTGGGGCTCGAACCCATGAACGTGAGATCTGACCTGAGCCGAAGCCGGAGGCTTAACCGACTGAGCCACCCAGGCGCCCCTTCCTTATTTATTTCCTAACTAGTCTTTTGTACCTTTTGATTCCCTTCACCCATTTTAGCTACCCTTCAACCTACTGCCTCTGGCAAGCCCGAATCTATTTTCTGTATCAATTAACTTGGTGGTGTTTGTGTTTGTCTGTAGATTCCACGTATATCATCATATGATCATATGACATTTGTCTTTGACTTATTTCACTTAACATATTGCTTTCGAGGTACATCCATAATGTCACAAATGGCAAGATGTCATTTGTTTTTATGGATGGGTAGTATTCCATTTAATGTATGTACATCGACATCTTTATTTATCCATTGATGAATACCTAAGTTGTTTCCCTATTTTGGCTGTTGAAAATAATGCTGCAATGACCATGGGGGTGCATATATATTTCTGAATTAGTGTTTCTGTTTTCTTCATATAAATACCCAGAAGTAGATTGCTGGATCATATGGTAATTCTATTTTTAATTTTTTGAGGCAATTCCACACTGTTTTCTACAATGGCTGGGCCAATTTACATTCTCATTAACAGTGCACAGGGTTTTCTTTTCTCCATATCTTCGCCAACACTTGTTATTTCTTATTTTTTTGATACCTTTCTGACTGGGGTGAGATGATATCTCATTGTGATTTTGATTAGCATTTCCCTGATGATTAGTGATGTTGAGGATCTTTTCATATGTGTGTTGGCTATCTCTGTATCTTCACTGGAAACATGTCTAGTTATATCCCCATTTTTTAATTGTGTTGTTTAATGTTTGGCTCTTGAGTCATATGAGTTCTTTATGTATTTTGGATATTAACCCCTTACTAGAAACATGATTTACAAATATTTTCTCCAATTCAGTAGGTTGACTTTTCCTTTTGATGAAAATGTCCTTTGCTATGATGAAGGTTTTTTGATATAGTTCCATTTGTTTATTTTTGCTTTTGGAGTCAGAGCCCAAGAATCATCACCAAGATCAAGGTCAAAGAACTTACTGCCTATGTTTTTTGCCCACGAATTTTATGGTTTCAGGCTTATATTCAGATCTTTAATCCATTTTGAGTTCATTTTTTTGTATATGGTGTAAGATAGTACTCCAGTGTCATTCTTTTGCATGTGACTGTCTAGTTTGCCCAGCCCCATTTATTGAAGAGTCTGTCCTCTCCCCATTGTATATACTTGGTTCCATTGTTGTAAATTAATTGACCATATGTGCATGGGTTTATTTCTGGATTCACTATTCTGTACCATTTATCAATGTGTCTGTTTTTTCAAGTTATATCTCAAAGTTTGTGAGATTGAGCCCCACAATGGGGGCTTGGGATTCTCTCTCTCCCTGTCTCTGTTCCTCCCCCACTTGCACTCTCTCTTTCTCTCTCAAATAAACTCTAAAATAGTAATTACTATAGCTTTATACTAAAGTTATCAACCAGGAAGCACGATAGCTCCAGCTTTGTTTTTCTGTCTCTTTTTTAAGGTTTATTAATTTTGAGAGAGAGTGTGGGAGGGGCAGAGAGAGAGGGAGAGAGAGAATCCCAGGCAGGCTCTGCACTGATGCAGGGCTCAAACCCACAAACTGTGAGATTATAACCTGAGTCAAAATCAAGAGTTGGACACTTAACTGACTAAACCACTTAGGTGCTCCTTTGTTCTTTCTCAAGATTACTTTGGCTGTTTGGAGTCTTTTGTAGTTTCATACAGATTTTATTATTGTTTGCTTTATTTCTGTGAAAAATGCCATTGGAATTTTGACAGGGGTTGTATCGAATCTGTAGATTGCTTTGCATAGTATGGACATTTAAACAGTATTCACCCAGATGTTCCATTATATATATATCATCTTCAATTTCTTTCATCAGTGTTTTATAGTTTTCAGTATATAAGTTTTTTACCTTCCTCATTAAAATTTGTTTCTAAGTATCTTTTGATGCAATTATAAGTGGAAGTGTTTTCTTAATTTCTCTGATAGTTCATGATTAATGAATAGAAGCACATTCGAGTTCATAGAGTGATTTTGTATCCTGCTACTTTACGGAAATTCATTTATTCTAACTATTTTTGGGTGGAGCCATTTGGTTTTCTATATGTAATATCATGTCATATGCAAATAGTGACAGTTTTACTTTTTCCTTTTCAGTTTGAATGCCTTTTATTTATTCTTCTTACCTAATCGCTTTGGCTAGACTTCCAATACTATGTTGAGTAAAAGTGGTGAGAACATTCTTTCTTAGAGGAAGAGCTTTAACCTTTTTACCTTTGAATATGGTATTAGCCGTGGGCTTGTCATGTGTGGCCTTTACTCTGTTGGAGTATGTTCCCTCCCCCAATACATACTACTTCCCACTTTGTTCCGTGTTTAGTCGTAAATGAATGTTGAATTTGAATAAATTTTCATGTGTCAAAATACTACTCTTCTTTGAATGCTTTGCTTGAACATCACTTGTTCTGTG
The DNA here is from genome assembly GCF_006229205.1 of Suricata suricatta. Classification (NCBI taxonomy): domain Eukaryota; kingdom Metazoa; phylum Chordata; class Mammalia; order Carnivora; family Herpestidae; genus Suricata; species Suricata suricatta. Next base: position 99,419,761 of record NC_043700.1, read on the forward strand.
AAACTTTCCATTTTTTACACACTATATTACTTGGATTTTTCTTGTGGTATCTTTATTATAAACTCCTGTGAAGGGACTGAGTCAACTCTCATTTGAAGTACCTATCAGAGTGGCTGATGTTAAAGAAGCACTCATTTGGATTATTGAATGCTTTGAGGCAGCTAGTATATAAGAGTTGAGAAAATTTTATATTTATTTTAAAAGTGATTTCTCTCTAGGAGGTAGAGTTAGATTGCCCCCTCTCTTTCCCAACACCAAGTTGAATATTGGCTGTACTTAGTGACTTGCTCTCAAAGGGTAGGTAAGGAAAGAAGGGGAAAGTGTAACTCTCCAGTAGAGAAATATAGCAAACACTACCTGGGACTAAGTGATGATTAGTAACATGAGCAAGAAGTCATATTGATAGTGTGTACCTTGTTAAGATGTAATGAAAACATTTCACTTCCTTTGTGTTATTTTTCCCCAAAGCCCTAACCCTAGTCAAACCATGAGAAAAAAAAATCAGACAAAATCAAGTTGATGGACAATCTACAAATTATATATCAGTACTCAAAATTGTCATGATCTTGCAAAAACAAGAAAAGTCTGTGATCTTGAAAAACAAAATTCACATCAGAGGAGATGACACATCATGACTAAATGTAAGGTGATATACTGTCTGGGAACCTCAAGCAGAAAAAGGACATTAATGGAAAACTAGTGAAATCTGAAGAAAGCATGAAATTTAGTTAACAGTAATGTACCAATGTTGGTTTCTTAGTTGTGACAGATGTATATGGTATTATAAGATGTTAACAATTGGGGAAATTGGTTGGGGGATTTGTTGGGAACTCTGTATTTTTTTTTTTTAACTTTTCTGTAAACCTGAAACTTCTTAAATAAAGCTTAATAAAACAATCATAAGTTTATAGTCTTATTATTTTTGTCTTAAGACAAGTTGTGCTTTAGTGATGGTTTCTATATACTCTTAGTGTGAAATTTGTGGCTGAGTTGGTGATATTTCTAAATTTGTGGGGGCGCCAGGTGGCTCAGTCAGTTGAGTGTCCGGCTTTGGCTCAGGGCATGATCTCACGGTTTGTGGGTTTGAGCCCCGCGTCGGGCTCTGTGCTGACATGTAGCTCAGAGCCTGGAGTCTGCTTCAGATTCTGTGTCTTCCTCTCTCTCTCACCCTCCCCTGCTCGCGCTGTCTCTCTCTGTCTCTCAAAAAATAAAATAAAATAAAATAAATCTGTGGGAATTTGAGATCAAACCTAATGAATTTAGCGGCTATTCAAGTCAAATTGGTACAGATTATGTGGTAATAGAATTAAAATTTTATTGTAAAGATTGGCTTAAGTATTTTAAAGGTAGACTGCAAAGTGAAGTTGTTAGAACTGATAAAATGAAGGCTGGACAATACTTAATTTTGCTTTTGATATACTAACTGAAACAGTTCATTGTAGAATACTCATTCTTCAACTATGCTACTTTTTCCTACTCTATTTCCTTTGTCCTTTTAGTATAGAAACTATAGTAATCCTCAGAGAGGGAAAATTAACAGCACAGCTCTCATGAATGTTGAAATAAGTGGTAGAAAATTTGGGCTTATTTTCATTTTAAGATACTTAGGTAACCTAAGCTTCTGGTTGGTGTGTACTAGCACCATAATAGTGCTGGTAAAAGAATTATAATTATAACGTCTAGAATAGGGGAGTTGTTGGGAGTTCTCCTCTCTACTGGAATACTTTTTTTTTTTATTCTGAGCACTTTGTTCAGTTTTTAAGCATTGCAAGACTCTGTCCAATGTTTATTGAGTATATGTGACCGTTGCCTCAAAACTCCAGTGGAATTGAATAACTTATAATCAATGATGTCACAGTTTTCCAGACTATTCAAAACTCAAAGCCTAGGAGTCAGCTTTGATTTCTCCGTATCCTCCATTTTCAATTTTTAATATATTTTTGTATTAGTCAATTTATTTGATACCTATCATTATGTTTCAAATTAGCCTAAGCTTAGTGGATTAAAACAATAAGCATTTATTATCTCACATAATATCTGTGGATCATGAATCCAAGTACAGCCTACCTGTTTTGGTGTATCTCACTCATGAGGTTGTAGTCAGTATATTGACTGAGGCTGCAGGATCCTCTTTCCAAGATAACAGGCTTGGCAAGTTAATGCTCATTGTTGGTAGAAGACCTCAGTTCCCCAGCATGTGGATCTCCCATTGGGCTGCTGGAGTGTCCTCATGAGATGGCAGCTGGCTTCTCGCAAAGTAAGTGATCCAAGAGAGAAGTACCAATGATGTTGTGACCTCGTCTGAGCAGTTACTCGCTGTCACTTGTTAGAAGCAAGTTATTAATTCCACTTCACACAAAAAGGGAGGGAAATTAATCTCCGTCTCTTAAAAGAGGGAATATAAAAATTTGTTGATACAAATTAAAGCTGCAGCAGTATGAATGGGTGGGGTTGTGTTGGAGTTACAAACAATCCAAAATCTTTGTTGCTTAAAACAAGTGTTCTATATCTTGTCATATGCTTGTCCATTTTAGAGACTTAGACTGAAGAGGCCTTCACCATTTGTAATGTTCTAGACAACAGGAAGGGTGATGGGAAGGTAGAGAATCACATACTTATTTTTAAAGGCTTCCATTCTGAAGTGACAGTCGTCACATTGCTTCATATCCCATGGACAACAGTAAGTTGCATGGCGATACCTAACTGCAAAGGATTGGGGAAATGGAACCCTACTATGTACTTAGAAGGATAAGAATCAAAATGAACAGCATTAATGATTTCTTCAGTTGCCACGTGATAATGTTTTTGACAATTAATTTTAGATTAACTTTTCTCTGTTGTCATACTACTAATCTAGGACATCATGTTTGAAACTGTTTCCCTACTTTTCTAATTCTCTGTTTCCACTCAACTGAGGATATTTTTGAAATACTAAATTTCCTGAAGTACTACTTTCTCCATGTTTGTCACTTGCTGCAGAAACTGTAATGGCTTTCCCTCTGATTATCAGGTCAAGTTCTAATCTCTGGACATTCTACAATGTATGGTATACTTAACCATGCTTGTTCCTAATTTTGTTCATGCTGTTTTATTTTTTTTTTTTAATTTTTTTCCATAATATTTTATTGTCAAATTGTTTTCCATATAACACCCAGTGCTCTTCCCCTTAAGTGCCCTCCACCATCACCACCACCTCTTTTCCCCCCTTCATGCTGTTTTAATAGCATAGACTATATTTCCCACTTTTCCTACCCATCCATTAAGACACACCTCAGCTATTAATTATTTTTTACAGGAATCTTTATCAAAAGCATTAGTGAATATTGGTCTCTTCCCTTTCTAGCCATCCTTAATATTTATTCTTTGTGCCTTTGTTTTTTAAAAAAATTGTTCATCTGTGAGTACTTAATATTCCTATTGTATGATTTTCTGCTGTACACTGGGCCCTGTTCTTTGTGCTGGGACAAGAGCAGTAAACAAAACAATTTTTTACTCATGGAATTTATATTTTAGTGGTAGAAAAAAGATGTAAATAAGAGTATTAGAGTTATAGGAGCAGAACTACTAGGATACAGACATAGATATATTTAGTGTAAGGTCAATCACAGCTGTAAAAATGCAGGAAGCGAGGAAAACTGGCACCTGCAAGAATGAACTGGAATCCATGAGAATGGAATAGAATCTGTGTTGATTTCTTCTTGGTTTCAAGGATTCCACTTTGATGATGGAGATGATCTACAGGAGGAACTGGTCTTCTGTTACAGAACCGAGTTGCTGAAGTTGAAATAGAGGATTCTGCAAGGGTTAAAGAAGATACAGACCTGGCTTCTGCCCTAACCTACAAAATGAGCTAGCAGATAAGTGACAACTTGCATAATTAGCAGCATTGCCTTATGCCTGACCTTCCAAGTGTGAAATTATATGATGGCTCTTTCACTTCCATCTACTATGCAAACTCTCTTGTGGCCCCTGCTAACCTGGAACTATTCAGTCAAGGAAATGGAAATGTAGTACTAGCTTAGCTAAGTTGACAAAAATAGAACCACAATAAGTAACTTATATGAAAATTTAAAGTCAGTGAGTGCTATGGAGAAAAATGAAGGGGATGAGAAATGTTTGCAGTGAGGATAGAAATGATGATTAAAAAAAAGTGTTCAGGGTAAATCTTGAGAAGGTGACACTAGGTCAAAGACTTGAAGAAGGTGAGGGAATGAAACATGCCGGTGTCTGGAAGAATATTCTAAGTATCTAGTGCTTCCTGAGTGGAACCATAACTGGTGTGGTAGACAGCCTTTTACAAGACTCCCAATGGTCCCCACCTCGTGTTACTCCCTGCTTTATGTAATTTCCTTCCTTTGCATGGCAGTGATGAGAGGTCACTTCTGAGATTAGGTTATAAAAGACTGACTTGTTTCTTGCTCCCATTCCTTCTCTTATCTTTTTGGATACTTGCTCTGATGAAACAAGCTGGTATGTTGGATAAGGCCTACCTGGCAAGGAATAGAGTGTGGTCTCTGGCCAACATCCAGTAAGGAACTGAAGCTATCAGACCAATAGTCCCTGAGGAGCTGAATCCTGTCAACAATCACATAAGTGAGACTGGAAGTGGATCTTTAACCAGTTGAGCCTTGAGATGACCACAGCCCCAGATGCCGATTGCTGTCTGTGAGAGTCCAACTAAACCAGATAATATCGTTTTAAATCAGTACATTTAGGAATAGTTTGTTACTCAGCAGCTGATAACTTGTATATGTGCATGTTCAAGGAACAAAAATGAGACCAGTTTGGCTGGGGTGGGATAAGCAAGTAGCAAGTGAAGTTAAAGAGGCAATAGGCTTTCTAGATCCTTATGAAGCATTAAGTATTTTCAGTGTTTGTTTTGAGTGAGCTTGGTAGTGTTTGGGGAGTATTGAGTAGAGGAGTGCCATGATCTGACTTAGGATTTACATGTTTTTTTTCTCAAAGCTCTGTTGAGAACACATACAGAGTGTCTGGGGATAGGGTGTGAACAGGGAAACCAGTTAGGCCAGATGAGAGAACAGTGATGAGAGAGAATGATCCCAGTAGAGGAAATATTCAGTTCTGGATATATTTTTATGGTAGAGCTGATGGAGTTTGATGCTTGGATATAGGTTGTAAGAGAAACAGATACAGAATATGAAAAAAATAGCTTGGAGGGTTTTTGATTATTCTTTGAGATGGGATGACTGCAGGAATAGGTTTTGGGGAAGTAGTACTCACAAGCACAGTTTTGTACATGTTAAGTTTGAGATTTTTTAGACATCTAAGTAGAATTTTTGAGTAGAGAGTTTAATGTATGAGTACGGAATTCTGGGGAGAGTTCTAGACTGGGAGCTGGCCAAGTGTAGAAGCCACTTAAAGCCATGAGATTGAATGCTAATAACAAAGAACAAAGGATAGACAGAAAATGGGATCAAAGACTGAGCTCTTGTGCATTCTCAACATGTATCTACCAGGAAAAGTAGCAGGAACCAGTAAAGGAGATTGAGAAGTGAGGAACAGAGGAAAGCCATTGGAGAGTGGTATCTTGAAAGTCAAGAAGAAAGTACAAACAACAAGTTAAGTTTGTTCATGGTACAAATAAGATGGAAGTTGAGAAATGAACATTGGCAATATGGAGGTCATTTGAGACCTCGGTGAGGACAGTTTCACAGAGAATGGGAAGGGAATTGGAGACCACAGATTTGGATACCCATTTGTGGAGTTATGTTAGAAAGGAGAAGAAAAATGGGGCAGGGATGTGGGACCAAGAGTGGATTATTTTTTCTATCGAGGTATCAGAATCCCAGATTTCATCCTCAAAACAATTTGGTACTGGCACAAAAATAGACACATAGATCAATAGAAAAACGGAGAATCTAGAAATAAACCCACACTTATCTGGTCAATTAAGTTTAGAAAAAGGAGGCAAGATATACAATGGAAAAAAGATAATCTCTTCAACAGACAGTGCTGGGAATGCAGGACCACTTTCTTACACAATACACAAAAATAAATTCAAAATGGATTAAAGACCTAAATGTGAGACCTGAAACCATAAAACTGGAAGAAAACATGGACGGTAATTTCTTTAACATTGGCCATAGAAACATTTTTCTAAATATGTCTCCTCAGGCAAGATAAAAGCATAATTAAACTATTGGGACTACAGCAAAATGAAAAGCTTCTGCACACTGAAGGAAACTATCAACAAAACAAAAAAGCAACATGCTGAATAGGAAAAGATCTTTGCAAATGATATATCTGATATGGGGTTAATACTGAAAACATATAAAGAACTTATACAACTCAATACCAAAAAACCCCACAAATCATCTCATTAAAAATGGGTAGGGGACATGAATAGACATTTGTCCAAAGAAGTTCTAGAGATGGCCAACAGACACATAAAAAGATGCTCAACATCACTCATCATCAGAGAAATGCAAATTAAAACCACAGTGATCTATCACCTCACATCTGTCAGAATGACTAAAATTTAAAAAATGCAAGAAATAACAAGTGTTGGCAAGAATGTGGAGAAAAAGGAACATTCATGCACTGTTGGTGGGAAGGCTAATTGGTGTAACCACTGTGTAAAACAGTATGGAAGTTCCTCAAAAAAATCAAACAGAATTACTGGATGCTCCAGTAATTCTACTCCTGGGCATTAACCCAAAGAAAATAACACTAATTCAAAAAGATAATATGCACCCCGATGTTTATTGCAGCATTATTTACAATAGTTAAAATATGAAAAGCAACTCAAGTGTTCATCAGTAGATGAATGGATAGAGAAGTGGAATACATACATGCATACATTCATATATATAATGGAGTATTACCCAATCATAAAAAGGAATGAAATCTTGCTATTTTTGACAACATAGATGGATCTGGAGTATGTAATGCTAAGTGAAATAAGTCAGGGAAAGACAAATACCATATGATTTTACTCATATGTGGAATTTAAGAAACAAAATAAGTGAGCAAACAGAAGAGACAAACAAATACAGACTCCTGGGGCACACAGGAACCCACTAAGGTTCTTATAATTAATTTAAGTTCACTTAAAATATTAGCATGATTGTATATTTTCTCCATGCCAAGCTCAGCTACAAAGCTATAGGTGTAAAGCTGACAAAGAGCTTGAACTACCTAACCTTGCCAGGAGAGTAAACAAGGTGAGTGGCAGGGAAGGGAATGTACGCAGGGAGTGTTTGTATTGATTCCCATGGAATTTAAACTAGTTAAGGAGGGATGACAACATGTTAGAATAGTGAGGGGCCTGAAGATGAGAGTAGGACTATGAATTTTGAGGGGATAGTGGGTCAAAGGGATTTTGGAATTTGGGTACTAATGACTCCATGAAACAGCTATAATGTATATATTTATTGGGAAGATTAGCAAGCAACATACTGAGCCCTTTATTGTTTAACATGACAGGTGTTAGAGTTGCCCAGTTGTGCTGTGATCTTAAACTGGCTTTCATCACCTCGAGAGCTGATTGCTTGACTTGGTTGTAGAAATGCACATGTCAGTGAGATCTTGCACTCATACTTCATTAAATATTTAACATCTGAAAGGCTCAACTTTTTCTTTTTCCCTTCTCAGATGGTCTGTGGCTCTTGATCTTTGGTTTAGTCTGTTTATTAATGAGGACTTTTTTGCTACTTAATATAGCAATATAATGCATTAAAATGGAAGGTTTTATTACTGTCTTAGACTATTTACACACTATATTTGTAAAATAATGCTTTTATATTACACATTAAAGCAATTTGACATTTTAAAATTTATTTTGAGAGAGAGAGGTGGGAGGAGAAGTGAGGGGCAAAGAGGGAGAGAGAATTCCAAGCAGAGTCCATGCTCAGTGTGGAGCCCAACACAGGGCTCGATCACATGGCCATGAGATCATGACCTGAGCTGAAATCAAGAGTCTTGTGCTTAACCAACTGAGTCACCCAGGCACCCCAGCAATTTGAAAATTTAATAAGTACTTGCTAAAATTCTGTTTTTCTTTATTTTCTTCTATAATACACTTTATACATGTTTTACGATGTCAAATATTTACTGTAGAACTCATAACCCCGATTTTTTTGATCCATTGTTTATAAGAATTATAAATATCTGTATTAGTGAAAAGATAAATAAGCTTATGTTCATTAAATAAGCTTGTGTTCACTAAACCTAATGGAATGAAAATTATAAGCAACCAATTTTTATAAAGTGCCACTAGGTGGCTCTATTACCCTATTATTTAGGTCTGTGTTTAAACTCTAGAAGGTTTTAACTTAAACACATTCATTTATTATTGTGCATGAATATCTAAATGAATGTGTAGATTATAACATGAAAATGTCATCATATATAGTAAGTCTACCAAGATACCCTCTGGACTCCAGTTTTGTATAATATTCATATTATACAACCTTAGTTGTATGGGCTCAGAAATAAACCTTAGTTTCTAAATAAATATTGAAAACCTTAGTTTCTACTATAAAAGAACAGCTTTCCTCCAGATGTAGATTCTAAGAATATGATTTGAAACCAGAGAGGTTTTTTAGTATTTGAACTTGAAATATAAGTTTTAAAAAATACTGAATCAAGTGAAGATTTAATTCATTTCCTATTGCCTGAAGTATTTAAGTTGATACATATTTTAATCTGGAGTGTTTCAAAGTAGACAATGATTTTGTTGAAGCAACAAAATATTCTTGCCCAATCTACTAGAGGACAAGGATATAATCATATTCATCTTACCTACAACAGTACCTGATTCATGGTACACGCTCAACAAATGTTTGTTGAATGAGGAAGTTGGCATGATAAAAGTGAAAAAAAAAAAACCCTCTGGGAAATTATACACAATGTTCAAAAGGAAAACTGAATAGTAAGTTAGTATATTTAAGCAAACATCACACATGTTTTCTGGCCCTGGGCACATCTTACCTCTGTCTTTAACAAAAATTTTTAATTTTTTTTCCCTCATGTGGGGATATATTTTTAATTTTATAATGGAAATAATTTCACAGGGAAAATTTTATGACAAAGTTTGAAACTGGTCCTTATAGGTAAGTATTTATAATTGGACTAGATCTCCATGGTCTTTGCAACCTTGGTATTAGAAGTTTATATTCTTCATGAGATGGTATTATATTGGCAAATTTCTATTTAATTTTCAAACAAATGACAAGACTTGTACAATGCTCTGAAAAATTTTAGTTTGAGCTAAATCTAGAAAAATTTTAATATTGCTTTGAAAAAATAAAATCCTAAAACTCTGAAACATTGATGTAAGAAACTGAAGATGACACAAACAAATGAAAAGGAAAAGATATTCCATGCTTGTGGATTGGGAGAAATAATATTATTAAAATGTCCTTTTCAACCCAAAGCAATCTCATATTTAATGCAATCCCTGTCAGAATACTGACAGCATTTTCCTGAGAACTAGAACAAATAATCCTAAAATTTGTATGGAACCACACAAAACCTCAAATAGCGAAACCACTGTCAACAAACAGGAACAAAATTGAAGGTATGCGAATCCCAGATTTCAAGCTATACTACAGAGCTGTAGTAACCAAAACAGTATGGTATGACTCAAAAAAAAAAGAAAAGACACAGATCAATGGAACAGAATAGAGAGTCCAGAAAGAAACCCATGCTTTTATGGCCAATTAATCTATGAAAAAGGCAAGAATATGCAATGGGGAAAAGTCTTTTAAGTAAACGGTATTGGGAAGACTGGACAGCTACATGCAAAAGAAAGAAATTAGACAACTTTCTTATACTATACACAAAAATAAACTAAAAAATTGATAAGAGACCTGGCTGTGAGAGTTGAAACCATAAAATGCCTAGAAAAAAAACCATATACAATAGTAATTTCTTTGACATTGACCATAGAAACACTTTCTAGATATGTCTCCTCAAATAAGGGAAACAAAAGCAGAATTAAACTATTGGGCCTACACAAAAATAAAAAGCTTTTGCACAGTGAAGGAAACCATCAAGAAAACAAAAAGCAAGCCACAGAATGGGAAAAGATATTTGCAAAAGATATATCCAGTAAGGAGTAAATATCCAAAATATGTCAGGAATAACTCAACACCAAAAAATTAATCTCATTAAAAATGGGCAGAGGACATGAATAGACATTTGTCCAAAGAAGGTCTACAGATGGCCAACAGACACATGAAAAGGTGCTCAATACCACTCATCATCAGAAAAATGCATATTAAAGCCACAATGATATCACCTCACATCTGTCAGGATGGCTAAAATAAAAAACGCAACAAATAACAAGTGTTGGTGAGGATGTAGAGAAAAAAGGAAACCGTGTGTTGTTGGGAATGCAAACTGGTGCGATCACTGTGGAAAAGAGTATGGAGGTTCCTCAAACAATTAAACATAGAACGACTATGTGATCCAGCAATTCTGCCTACTGGGCATTAATTCATAGAGAATAAAATAATTCAAAAAGACATATGGACCCTTATGCTTATTGCAACATTATTTACAAAGCTAAAATATGAAAAGCAACCCAGTGTTCATCAACAGGTGAATGGATAAGGACCACATTATATATATGTGTGTGAATATCCCCCCACACACACACAATGAAGTGTTAGCCATAAAGAATGAAATCTTGCCATTTTTGACAACATGGACTTGTCTAGAGGGTATAATGCTAAATGAAATAAGTCAGACCTCTAGAGAAAGACAGATTCCACAGGATTTCACTCATATGTGGAATTTAAGAAACAAACCAAATGAACAAAGAAAAAAAGAGACCAAAAATCTGCAGTCAAATATAGAGAGCAAATTGGTGATTACCACAGGGGAGGTTGGTGAGGGAATAAGTGAAAAAGGCAAAGGGAGAGATATAAAAAAAGGTAAAATAAAAGACAGGATGATATATAAGAATACTTCAATTTAATATGTAAGATGTTTTAGCATTTTTATTTGTTTTTATTTTTTAATGTTTATTTTTGAGAGAAAAGAGAGAGAGAGAAATAGAGGTGGGGAGGGGCAAAGAGAGAGAGGGAGAGAGAATCCCAAACAGGCTCCAGCTATCAGTGCAGAGCCTGACTTGGGGCATCATCTCATCAACCGTGAGATAATGACCCAAGCCTAAAACAAGAGTCAGATGCTTAGCTGACTGAGCCACCCAGGCACCCAGTAGTTATTTTTAAATTCTAAATAAATTTATAGAAAACTAAGTAGAATTAGAACCAGAAAAATAACTTTCATTTTTCTTTAAAACCCTTTTATTAGTATGATTTATGTAAATGTAAATGGTAATGTTTTAGAAATCAGAAGAGTTCTGAAAGAAATCCTTAGAATTCAGTATATTTGATAAAAACAGTAGGATTTTTTTTTTTAAGTGGAACCTGGGCGGTTCAGTCAGTCAAGTATCTGACTTCCACTCAGGTTTGTGAATTTAAGCCTCATATTGGGTTCTGTGCTGACAGATTAGAGCTTGGAGCTTTCTTCGGATTCTATGTCTCCCTCTTCCATTGCACTCTGTGTCTCTCAAAAATAAAAAACATTTAAAAAAAAATAAAGGGGGAGGATGAAGATGTGGAGCACAGAAATTTTTTTTCTTGAGTTTACTTATTTAGAGAGCCTGAGAGCACTAGTGGGGGCAGGGCAGAGAGAGAGAGAGAGTGAGAGTGAAAGAGAGGGGTAGGAGGAGAGACAGAGAAAATCCAAAGCACGCTCCAAGCTATCAGCTCAGAGCCTGACGTGAGGCTTGATCTCACAAACCATGAGATCATAATCTGAACCAAAATCTGGCCTGACGCTTAACCAACTTAACCAATTGAGCCACTCAGGCTCCCCAGCAATAAGAATTTTGAATACTCATCATTCTTTAGGACACTGGACAGTAATGACTGAGAAGGTCGAAGGAAAATTATACAAAATGAAGACTTCGTCACAAAAGGGGTTATGAAAAGAACAATTATTTGTTATTGCCTCAATATATAATCATCAATGATAATTACAATATCTAATGTTTATTGAGTACTTATATACTTATTAGTCAACTCATTCTCATAGCATTTGTATGAGGTGTAATTCTTATTATTTCCATTTAACAGATAAGTAAATTGAGGCTCAGAGAAATAATGTAAGTAATCTAAGGTTAGATCTGTGTTTTGAAGGTAGTGTGACTGGCTCAGATTCTACATTTTAAAACAAAATTTTTTAAAAGTTTTATTTATTTTTGAGAGAGAGAGAGAGAGATTGATTAGGAGTAGGGGAGGAGTAGACACACACACACACACACACACACACACACACACACACACACACACACAGAATCTGAAGAAGGCTCCAGACTCTGAGCTCTTAGCACAGAGCCTGACGTGGAACTCAAACTCATGAGGTGTGAGATCATGACCTGAGCCACACTTAACTGACTGAGCTACCTAGGCGCCCCTCAGAGACCGCATTCTTAGTGTTGTGTAATAAAGGAAGAAGAATGATATTAGGTATAAGATAAATATAAATCTGGGCTCAGATCTTTGTGTTTGTTTCCTGTGTGACCCAAGGAAAGTTATTTGTCCTTTCTGTCCTGTTTATTCATCTGTAAAAGGAAACTAGCAGTATTTTTCTTTTTAGTATTGTTATTAGAAAATTTATTAGAATACTCTGGCAAACACCAATACTTAAAGGTTGGGGTGGGGTGCCTTGGTGGCCTAGTCAATTAAGTGTCCAACTCTTAATTTTGGCTCAGGCCGTAATCCCAGGGTCATGGAATAGAGCCCCGTATTGGGGTCCATGCTGAGCAAGAAGCCTGATTGAAGTTCTCTGTCTCCATGTCTCTCTATGCCTTTTCCCAGCTCACATGCATGTTTTCTCTCTTCTCTCCCTCTAAATTAAAATAAAATAAAAAGGTTATGGTTCTTCTGGGTGTGTCTAAATATTATTTTGCTAAGTTTAGTTCTTTATAGGAATTCATTACTATTTGAAGTCTAAATTAGTTTATTTTCATTTTGAAGAAAGCCCTAGAATAGTAAGTTTTTGCATGATTGGGGAAATAATACCTTTATTATTCAAATTTATTGATTTGTATTTTTTTCTAACACTTAAATGTAAGAAAATATGCAATTTTAAATGATCATCATTTGCTTTTTTTCCTTTCCCAGTTTTTATTGCTAAATTAATTCATTCAACAAAGTATTTATTGAACACCTATTATGTGTCAGAGACTAGACACATAAATGTAGGGGTACGTTGATGTAAGAAAACAGACAAATACACCTGCCTTCAAGAAATTTATTTGAGTAGAAGACTATAGAACTAGAAGATGTAATACAATCCAAAAATTATATAGTTATAGGATTATAAATATAATGGTAAAAAATAAAATTAGTGGGAATAAGGAGTGCAGAGGGGGAGGACAAAGAATGAAAATTTTATGTGTAAGGTGTCATCTTCTTAGATGACATATGAGCAATAACCCAAATACATTGCAAGAATAAGCTGTGTGGACATTTGAGGGCATGTCAGTACAAAGACTTGAAAATAGTAAGCAAAGAAGTTAGTCCAACTGTTGCATGGTGAGAGGGGGGAAGAAGAAGAACTAAGGTAATAAAAGCAATGGATGTCAGATCCAGCGGATGACTGGAAAGGTGGGCAATTACAGGATTTGTGTAAAAACATGTTTATTTTTGTGAGAGATTGAACACTAGTGGGGGAAGAGTACAGAGAGAGGGAGACAGAGGATCCAAAGCAGGCTCTGTGCTGATGCCAGAGAGCCCGATGCAGGAGTTGAACTCATGAAGCATGTGATCATGTCCTGAGCCAAAGTTGGATGCTCAACTGACTGAGCCACCCAGATGCCCCAAATGGCAGGATTTTTAATAGAAGATTGCTCTGACATGAATTTGTAAGAAGGTTACTTCTGGGTGTTGAGTGACAGTAGATTATAAGGGCAGGGACAGAAGCAGGGAAGATATCCAAGATAAAGATCATGTTATTGCAGAACATGGTGGCAGCAGTGGAGCTACTAAGAAAGTAGGTTTGGAGAGAACTGAAGATAGAGCCAATAGGATTTCTTGACAGATTGCATGTAGGATGTGCTAATCAAGAGAATGACTATCCTATTTACAGATTCCACCGACTCTCAAGGCAATATTACATAAGGGCATGTGTGTGCACCGCGATGGAACAGATTACTTTGTAAGAAGATCAGAATCTGCAGATGTGCTCCATCTGCAGATTCAAGCCTACTACATCATTATGCCTACCCCCAGCTCTTCTTAACTGCGGCTGCATCTGTCAATAGTCTCAACTCTGGCTGTCGCCTCTGTTTTCCCTGAGTCTCCATTATTGCTAACTGAACCTGGGATATAATCTTATGTAGTAGGTATAAATTCCATAATCCATGACCTGTGCAGAAATGCAGTTTTCAATAACTGTCCCTATTCCAGATGCATCTCATCACTAGGAACTTTTAAGTCTATTTTTGGAAAGTCCAGTCAAATTTAGAATTTTTCTCTACCTTTTGTCCCAAGATGGCCATGACAATGGACATGACGTGGGAGGGTGATGTTTGGACCTCAGCTGTCATCTGTCCTATGCTGGCATTGGATGATCCTTATCAAGTTCCATCTTTGGTAAGTGGCTTCTAACTTCCATGGTCTGGTTTCTTTCCATGCCCTACATTCATCAGTCTGGGCAAGTTGTTAGGTGTCTTCCTGATTCTAGCTGCCCAGTCCCTTTGGATCTCAAGGCTTGTTAGTGATTTCTGCAACTTGCATAGAGAATGGGAACTTTTATGTGTTCAGTGCCACTGTGGATTCAGATCAGATATGCTTAGAATGCCGTGTGTTAGTTTAACTGTTTTGCTCCCACACCATTGGTGGGCAGAGCACATAGAGGGGGTGCAGAGTTTTAGAAAGTAGGGTGCAGCTTTCTCAACTTCTGGATCCTTAAATCTCTCATCCTTTCATTTTCAAAACTCACTTTAGTGGCAAAGAGAAACGGCAGAGGGAGAAGAAACTCACTGTCATGTATATCTCTTTCCCCTTCCCAATATTTTTAAATTTCCAGCCATGCAACTTCCAGTCTGGGAGTTTAATGGTATAGATCTGGATTTTTTGGTACTTAAATTGCTTCCACCTCCTGTGCCTGTACCTCTCACACTTTTTGGTCTGAGAATCCCTTTACATTTAAAAAAAATATTGAGGACTCCAAAGGTCTTTTATTTATAAGGGTTAAATCTATCAATATTTACCATATTAGAAACTTAAATTGAGGAATTAAAAGCTATTAATAATTTAAAATTAGTAAGAACAAACCCATAATGAGATCATAGTTTTAATGAAAAATAAGTGGTTTTTAAAACAAATAAAAATAGTGAGTGGCATTTGCAAATCTCTTTAATATTAGCTTAATAGAAGATAGGTAGATACTGTTATTTATTTTTGCTTTCAATCTATTTGATACATTGTTTTGTTTCAGTATATGAAGAAAATCTGACCTTATACAAATATGTATTTGGGAAAGAAAGTGTATATTTATGGGCTTTTCAGATTATTGTGGGTATTTTTCTATGATACTACACTAAAACTTGGTAAGTGATATTTTCTTAAAGGATATTTGTAATGTAGAATTTGAAACCAAATCAATGAACTTTTCATATTCTGCTACACTTAAAACTATTAGTGTGTCTTACCCGAAAAGCTGATCTTGTACTCTTATAATGATGTACTATATATAATGATTCTGTAACCTCATGCTTTGGTCATTTGGAAAATATTGGTTCACTGAGTTATGCAGATCTTCCCACTATTGATACAAATCATTATATAACATTAGAAAATAGTATTTGTTGATATCAATATCAATCTCATCAGAAACATTATTTAAATATTAGTCTGCTGTTATAAGTAGCAGATACAAGTTCTACAAAATTCTAATTTTCACTTGAAAGCTCACATTTTATCATTGGCAAAAATATGGTCATTCTTCTTGAAGGGACAGGCCCACTTGTTCATGGTCAAAAAAATGTCTGCCAGTTACTCAAGTTTGCATAACCATAGTTCTCTATCAGTCATTTTTTCAAGATGACGCTCCACAAATAAAGTAGCTAGTTTTCCTTTAGCTTAAATATATTGAATAAAAATTTAAAAAATAAAGTAGCGAGTTCAGTTTGCAACTCAGTTGCTCAAGTGCTTTTCCATGAGACAACTATCTACTTCAATATGTGGCGGAAATGCTGTAGGCATACTTCACACTTTGTCACAGTGAATATTAAAAAGACAGGTACTCAAGGTTGAAATTTAATAATTTTAATAATTTTTACTGCTTCATCAGGGCATTCTTAAGTGCAGCTGACTTTTTTTTAAAATGAATGTGTGATGGTAAAGAATACAGTGACTACAAGTACAGATTGATGTCACTACCTTGATTTATGTTAAAAAGCACCAGCAGTTTTACCCATTATTGCTATTGCAAAACTAGGGGGGAAAATCAATACAATGACAAAAGAATATAATAAATTAGTGTTATGAAAATAGTTTTGGGCTTGCAGATCCTGTGAAGGGGACTGGGTTCTCCCACAGGTCCCCAGAGTGTACTTTCAGAACCATCACACTACTGTACAAAGTAAGGCTGTGCGGCATGGCCTAGGTCTTACCTGTTCATCTCCTGGATAACACCCAGTATCTGATGCTGGAGCCAGCTGCTGCTTCCATCTTTTCCTCTGGGATCTTCCCAGCGAACTGGCCACTGTTTGACCTGAATATTTAGACTTTTTTTTTTTTTTTAACGAAAGAGTATTGTTGTTCTAATAAAAATAGTACACACTTTTGGAAATAAAATTTCAAATCTCTCTCCCTCATCCCACATTCTAGTCTTATTTATTTATTTGTTTTATTATTATTATTATTATTATTATTATTTAACGTTTATTTATTCCTGAGAGACAAGAGACAGAGAAAGAGTGAGAATGGGGAGGTGTAGAGAAAGAGGGAGACACAGAATTCAAAGCAGGCTTCAGGCTCTGAGCTGTCAGCACGGAGTCGAATGCAGAGCTCGAACCCACTGACCATGGGATCATGACCCAAGCCAAAGTTGGACACTTAGCCGACTAAGCCACCCAGGCAGCCCTCTAGTCCCATTTATTAAAGGTAACTTGGGGCGCCTGGGTGGCTCAGTCCATTAAGCATCCAGCTTCGGCTCAGGTCGTGATCTCACGGTTTGTGGGTTCAAGCCCCAGGTCGGGCTCTGTCCTGACAGCTAGCTCAGAGCCTGGAGCCTGCTTCGGATTCTGTGTCTCCCTTTCTCTCTGACCCTCCCCTGCTCATGCTCTCTCTCTCTGCCTCTCAAAGATAAATAAAAAACATTAAAAAAATAAAGGTAACTCCTTTTTATCTTTTCTGTTTAAGTTCTGAGTCTATAATTCCAAAATCCATAATTTTTGTTTTTGTTTCTAAGCTCTTTTTGTTATGTTTGTAGTTTTAATAATGTCCTTAAGCCTAGATATCTGCTGAACTTACCACAGGCCAAAAACAAACCCAGAGTATTCTTGAAAGAGAAGTGAAGTGAGGAATGAGAAGTTGAGCTGCCCAGGCCCAATCTCTGCATGCAATATTACCACCTAGATAATTCAAGGCTCTTGTATGGTGGCATAATGTGTGAGAGACAGGGAGAATCAAATGTTCTAATAACTGATGAGAAAATAAAGAAAAGGGAAAATTAGTTTACAGTGATCACATTTGACTTCCATTAACAGATAGGGAAATTGAGGGCCCGAAAGGAAAAGTGACCTATCCAATGTTATTTAGTTAAGAACAGATATTGGACTACATCCAGTCTATCTTCTTTGCTATTCTAGTTGTACCAAGGACATCCCTATAATTAATTGGGGATAGAAACAATATGGCTTTATCAAGTTGAGCACAGATGGGAGTGAGAATTTGTCAATATTATATTTGCATAGCCTTTTATTATTTTAAAAATTATAATCTATAGCTTTTGAAAAGTTTGTGAACGTATTCATTTTTATATGATATAGACTTTATTTTCTGATAGTATGTTTTATGTGCCTTTAAAAGTTTTGTTTGCTTTGAAGGACATTAATTAAGTTCTAAAAACATACACTAGAACCTTAGGAATATATAACATTTTGAAATTCTATTTCTGTTTAAAGTGGTTGAAATTAAAAAAAAATTCAGATTCAGAGTACTATTTACCAAATAGAGAAAAGAAGACCAATCTTCTCTGGTCCAACTGTATAAATTATGCATAATATTTAAAAGCAAGATCTGGTATCCATTTCAGTTATTGATTTGAAATAGAGCATTTTGGCATCAGACACATAGACAGCAGGCATTTCCTGTACTTAATTTATTCCCTTCTAACCAAGAAGCAGCTTGATGTAGATAGCTTTATGTAAGGTTTGTCACAGATCCTATGTGTTTTGGAAATGTTTCACATTTCATTAAGTTTAATTCAGTTTCTGTATGATAAATTGTGGGTAAATACATTCTCCCTAACAATATCTTGGAGACTTTATGCTGCAGGTAATGAATTTGTGAAATTTGCTTTTAATTCCTTGAAAGGGTTTGCTAGGCAAATAAAATATTTGCCTAAATCTGGCAAGTAAATGTCTTTCTTAAGTACTTATTGACTTTAATCACAATTACTTTCTCTAGGAGAATCTCCAAAGGAGATGGTGAAAATATAGTGGGTTCCAATTTTAGTGATTTACTGTCTTTGTATTAATAACTTTTGGGAATAGGCTGAGAAATTATAGAAACTCAAAGATTAAGATTCATATAGTATTAAAGGAAGAAGGTGCAAGGAAGGGTTAAAAAATAAATTTCATATACTAATAAATAAGTGAATAAATTCCTTGTGACATTTCTTAACAGCAGTAAATGTATAGAGAACTCTTAAAGACAACAAATTGAGGACAATAAATGGCAAGAACTAGTAGTAGGACTGGGTGATGGGAAGAGGCCCCCAATTCTGTTGGGTACCATTGGCCACAGGTGAGTGGTGTACTCAGAGTGGAGTCTAGGTATACTTGGGAATGGAATAAATGTCACACTCTCTTGGTTTGACCAAGACATGGCTTGAGCTTTTGTGATTCAGTCTCAAGTAAAGTAAGTGAAGAGACGGCAAACACTTCTAGCCAACACGAATAACTTCTTAAGGGTTATCCACCACAAGTATCATTGGTCTTTCCATGACTGCCAACTATTTGGGGACGGGTGTGTGTGCTCACGGTGGGGTGGGCAGGAAGAAGGCAGCTGCCGTGTTATAGGTGGTAACCAAGCAGAGTCATCTTTGACAAAATAGAACTCAGCTATAGAGTGTAATTTGAAATTAGAGAAATTCCCTCATACCAAAATTTTTGAATAGTTCAGTGCTTCCCCATTTGTTAGGGACCTCAGGTTAAAATGTATCTCTTGGAAATTGCAGTGCTGATATTTCTGGAAAGCATAAAGTTATAATTCATTATAAGCCACTAATATTGATGGGGTTGATTTGTTAACCAGTCACCAGTTGAGCCTGGAGTAGATGGAACATAGAATGACATGACATATTTAGACAGAAAATGGGGGGACAGACATATTCCAGACTGGAGAACTATGTGTGGGAGACAGACCTATGCAGAAATCAATTGGTGTATATAGACGGGGGTGCGGGTGTGTGTGTGTTGCAGCTTGAGAGAGTCTGGTATCTAGAAAAGAAAGGGCTGGAAGAGAGAAAATTGTTTGTGGAAAATGTGGCTAACTCCTTCCACCTCCTCCCTCTTCCCTCCTTCTCTGCCTTCTTTCTTTTCCTTCCTTCCTTTCTTCCCTCCTTCCTTTACTTCTTTTCCTTTCTTTCTTTCTTCACAGCGATTGTTTGTTTTGATAGATTTTTAATAAAAAGAGACTGGCTAACACCTTTTTTAAAAAATTTTTTAAATAGTTTATTGTCAAATTGGTTTCCATACAACACCCAGTGCTCTTCCCTACAAGTGCCCTCCTCCATGACCATCACCTCTTCCCCCCCCCCCCCCCCCCTTCAACCCTCAGTTCCTTTTCAGTATTCAATAGTCTCTCAGGTTTTGCGTCCCTCTCTCTCCCCAATTCTCTTTCCCTCTTCCCCTCCCCCTGGTCCTCCATTAGGTTTCTCCTGTTAGACCTATGAGTGCAAACATGGTATCTATCCTTCTCTGCCTGCCTTATTTCGCTTAGCATGACACCCTCGAGGTCCTTGCTACAAATGGCCAGATTTCATTCCTTCTCATTGCCATGTAGTACTCCATTGCATATATATACACCACATCTTCTTGATCCACTCATCAGGTGATGGACATTTAGGCTCTTTCCATGATTTGGTTATTGTTGACATTGCTGCTATGAACATTGGGGTACATGTGCCCCTGTGCATCACTTCTGTATCCCTTGGGTAAATCCCTAGCAGGGCTATTGCTGGATCATAAGGGAGTTCTATGGATAGTTTTTTGAGGAACCTCCACACTGTTTTCCAGAGCGGCTGCACCAGTTTACAGTCCCACCGATGGTGTAGGAGGGTGCCCATCTCTCCACACCCTCGCCAGCATCTATAGTCTCCTGATTTGTTCATTTTTGTCTAACACCTTTTAAAGCTCTAAAGAAAGGAACCTGTTTGTGGGAAGCAGACCAGAGCACTGGAGTAAGAAATGCTGTCATCATTCAGGTTCTCATGTGTGTTTCTTATTCCCTTATTCTAGGATCCCACGGGTGACCCTAGGAGTTGCTTTATTTCTATTAGAACTAAAAAAAAAAATCACTAATATTGATTAGAAGGATCTGTGGGCCTTATATTATTAAAAATAAGTTTATTTCCTAATTGGAGGTTTCTCAGGCATCTCTCCATTTTAAGTTATATTAGTGGCACTTGTGTTTTATATAACCACTTCCCACTCCCGAGGCAAATACAACAATCAAATATATACCTGTTACCTAAAATCACCAGACCCAAACTCTTCATTTTCTTATCACAGTTTATTGTTGTACATATGAGGTACCATGCTACTATCAGTTTTTTATTTTAAAAAACTCAGAGAAAAAATGTTTCCAGTAATTTTCATTCAATGTGAATGACAAGAATATCATAGCTATAAACATTAAAATAACCATTTCATTTCTTCCTGAGGAAGTTCCAATCTTAAGCAATGAAAAAGGAATTCTATACAAAGCTAGTTTTAAATCACATTAGCTCTCATTGTTTTCTCATATGTATTTATGTTACTTTTAGAATAGCATAATAATCAGCTGGAGTATATAATGTAGAAAGTATGTATGTCCTCTAGAATTTTATGTTGCCTCCAAGATACACTGAGTGGTCAAAAATGCTTTCAAAGGTTTGCTTCTATAGACAGCAAAATACCTGTACTGTGAAGGAGGCAGTTTTGGTATGACCTCTTCCTTTTTCTTTCATTATACAACCATCAGCCAGGTTTTTTCACATTTATCTTAAAGGGTGGGCTGTTCAGCTGCCTCTGTTTACCTAGACAAAGTCATGCCCTTAGCAGTTTTGTTTAGAAATTTAAATGCACGTCTCATCATTAAAAACATAAATGTATCCGTTTTTCGTTTTCTCTTATCAAGTAGCAATGTTGTCAAAATAAAAACATGATACCACATGTAACTGTTTTCACCATGGGCGCCCCTCTCAAGGAGATTTTATTAAATTAGTGGAGTTGAAAGACTACACTCATTTTCCTGCCATGCTAAGAACGGTGGCAGTGAGCCTGCAAATGGAGTCCCGCACTTGTCCCGCTGGCTGATTCTCTTTTACTGCAGGGGCCTCAAAACTTGTTCTTTCTCCAGCTCTTTCGGCTATTAGTTTGTTTGTGTAAAAATGAGTGTATCGTTTTGGTACATAAAACTTTAAGAAATATTTAATAATTATAATATTTAAAAAATTTATAGTAAGTAGAAGGATGTCAAGGTCTCTTTTTAATTAGGAAATAATCGATAGAGTTTAGTTTTACACATTGTAATGATAAGGAAAATATTTGGGCTGTAGCTTTTCCTTGGGCATCTTTTTTTTTCTGATCATACTTTTCATAACATTTTAAAGGCTTATATAATCATAGCAGGTAATTTATGTACTAATTAATTTTTCACAGGTACAGTGAATTTAAAAATTAAGTAAATATATGGAGAGGTCAGTATGATTCTTTTGTTTTTTGATTGTTAAACATATGGTCATTTAAAATTTAAGCGTAAATATGTTTTAGGAATCATGTCTACCTCATCTTTGTACTTCCTCCATTTAATTTAGTAGATAATCCATAAATTTAACTATTTTAAAATTTAATAATTTTATTGCCCTCTACAAGAAAATACACAAAATATTCTTTAAAAAACAGGACTTAGCCCCGCTTATTTTTTTCTGTCTTATATCAAAACTATCATGGGAAATGTCAGATTATAGATCACATGTCAGTGTTTTTTGTTGTTGTTGTTGTTACAAATCTCTATATCACTCAATTTCATTTTGAACTCTCTGGAAAAATGTAGTTTTTCTATAATTTAAATGTAAATAACATCATCTAGAGACACTGTGCTTAGTTTTCCTTTAATAGATTTTGTTCTGGAGAAAATTAAAAAAAAGTTATTCACTTTTAAAAGTATGTTTCTGGAGATGACACATTCCTCACATTCTGTGCAATTGTTTCTATAGAACCAGTGAGGACCATCGGAGTCCGTTTGTAGCTCACAAAAAGATTTAAACTGTCATTGATATGTCTCCAGACCCCTACAACTCCTCCTCTTTAGAGGATTTAGTGAGTACACTTTACATTACTATTTACTGTTTTGGTCTAGTCAGTGTGTTCCCATACACCTTTCAATGGTTTTACAACGTCTCTCAGTATAACAATTACATTATGACAGAGGAGTCACTAATTTTTACATAAATGCACTAGAGTATGTGTGTGAAAAATCACTTTTTTTCCTATAGCACTTATCTTTTTATTTTGATGCACATAAACCTCATATATAACCTTTCCACTCTGATCTAGCACAAACTGTCCTTTACAATTCTTTCTAAATATTCAGCAGATTTATATCTTGGCAAGCACTTTTCATGGGTATTTTGCCTTTGGCATTTTATGCTACATCGTGATGTTTCTTTTGCTTCTTGTTTTGTAGGACACTTTATAGAGTCAAACAATAAGAAAACATCGTACAGGCAAACAGTGGTCTAAAAATCTACAGACACACAATCTTAGTTGATATATAAAAGAGTAAATATTACTATGAAATGGAACAATTCTGCATTTGTGTTTGATACTTATATTGGTTGCAGTTGACTTCCACACGTGTGCACAGTAGTCTACAATAATCCCACAGGCTCAGATATGGATTAAGAGAAAGGCCATAGGCCTCAAGGCTCATAACAGATATTTTTTCTTTTTTTTCCCCCCCAATCATCCACATGCCAGCACATGGAAGGAACTTTGTTCTTTTTTCTCATTTGAAGAGGTATATTTTTAAACAGCATTTTGGTAGCTTCTGGAAGCTTTGGGAAAGGTGAATGTTACATGGAAGATGGATTCTCAAGGAGCTGTCTCAGTGCTATCTCACTTTCTGCAGCTCCTGTCTGAGCCACGAAGGCAGAGGCTGCCCCAGTCTGTGCAGTAGCTTTGAAAGTTCCACGTTGTGATCTCTGTAGTAGTTTGATAGAAATGCTCTGCTCTGAGGAGGGACATAAAAGTACATTTCACTTTGCTGATTAAAGTATACTTCATACATGTTGATGATGTTTAAATGTGCATCAAGTATACCATACCTGGGTTCAAATTTACAATAAGCATGTGGGCTATTTATTTAGGACAACATAAACACAGTGACTCTCTTCTTTAAAATAGACACTCTACATACATATACTTTTAAAACATTTTTTTATTTTAGTGTTTTTTATTTATTTTTGAGAGAGAGAGAGAGAGAGACAGTGAGAGCAGGTGAGGGTCAGAGAGAGAGGGAGACACAGAATCTGAAGCAGGCTTCAGTCCTGAGCTGTCAGCACAGAACCTGACGCAGGGCTCCAACCCACGAACCCTGAGATCATGACCTGAGCTGAAGCCGGACACTCAACCGACTGAGCCACCCAGGCGCCCCTACTTTTTTTTTTTAATGTTTTATTTATTTTTGAGAGAGAGACAGCACGAGCAGGGGAGGGTCAGAGAGAGATGGAAACATAGAATCCAAAGACAGGCTCCAGGCTCTGAACTAGCTGTCAGTATAGAGCCTGATGAGGGGCTTGAACCCATGAACTGTGAAATCATGACCTGAGCTGAAGCCAGATGCTCAACTGACTGATCCACCCAGGTGCCCCTACATCAATATACTTTTAAAAAATGTTTATTCATTTTTAAGAGAGAGAGTGTGAGTGGGGGAAGGGCAGAGAAAGAGAGGGGAACAGAGGATGTGAAGTAGGTTCTGCGCTGACAGAAGAGAGCCTGAGGTGGGGCTCAAACTCACGAACTGAGACATCATGAACTCAGAAACTCAACAGGCTGAGACACCAAGGTACCCCATACATCCACTATTTTTATTAGGGAGAAAGCTTTTTTATTAAACGTGAATTTTTTTTGTGTAGAATTAAATGTTAATTCAATTGCATTGCTAGAAAAATAACTGTAACAACTGATTGGGTTTAATATTATGTTCTATTAAAATCATCCTAGCTTTGGAGAATGTTAGTTTGGTACGCCCATAATATAAAATACTCCTTTGTCATCAATTTGCATTTACCTTTGGAAGGTGCATAATACTTTATTTTTTTAATGTTTATTTATCTTGATAGAAAAAGAGCAAGAGCTGGGGAGGAACAGCGAGAGAGAGGAAGAGAGATAGAGAGAGAGAGAGAGAGAATGAATCCCACGCAGACTATGTGCTGTTAGCACAGAGCCCACCATAGAACTTGAACTCATGAACCATGAGATCATGATCTGATCCAAAATCAAGAGTTGGTCACCTAACCAACTGAGCCATCCAAGCACCCCCATAATACTTTCTTAAAAATACGTTTTAAGGCATATAAAGGCATACTGCTAAAAACAGAATTGTGGTAGACTTAAAAATGCAGTAGGTAGAGGAACCTGGGTGGCTCAGTCAGTTAAGTGACCAACTCTTAATTTCGGCTCAGGTCATGATCCCACTTCATGGGTCATGAGACCAAACCCCAAGTCAGGCTCTGTAGCAGGGGACATAACCTTCTTAAGATCTCTCTCTCTTTCCCTCCGTCCCCACCCTCTACCCCTCTCCCATTCTCTTTCTCTCTCTAAAAGAAAATATAGTAGGTAAACCAGGTAAACTTCTAACCTACTATATTTGTATGATTTGACCCAAGGAAGGAAAAGACCGCCTTGTAAACTATCTTGACTTAGTGGGGGACAGATTTCACTTCAACAAAGAGAAGTGATTTTAGTAATTGAAACTGTCAAGAAGGGAAAGAGTGTGCTCTGAGATGGCATTTTACTGGGGTTCATAAATAGGTTGGATGACTGTTGTTAGGGATGTTGTAAAGGGGGAATTTCTGCAGCTGTATCTCTACCCTTTGCTTTGAACTATACTGAGATGTTTGGTTGAGTCGAACATTTAAAAAGTTTTTAGTTAATTCCTTGTGCTATCTTTTAAAATGTCATATCTGGTACTCCATTTTAAATGTTGTAGAAAAAGTCTCATTTTGTATTGATAATTTCAAAGTAACAGTGATTTTTATAGGAATAATGCTCATTGGAATTAAATAGGATATTTGTGCTATATTCTAACCATTACTGTGATCAAAGGAGAATCCAAACCATTGTGTGATTTAAGTGTCACTCTGTCTCATTTTTTAAAAAATTTTTTAATGTTTATTTATTTTTGAGAGAGAGAGAGAGACAGAATATGAGCAAGGGAGGGGCAGGAGAGAGGGAGACACAGAATCAGAAGCAGGCTCCAGGCTCTGAGCTGTCAGCACAGAGCCGACGCGGGGCTTGAACTCACAAACCATGAGATCATGACCTGAGCTGAAGTCACACACTTAACTGACTGAGTCACCCAGGCTCCCTTCACTCTGTCTCATATCTGTTTTTGGTTTTCCTCAGTCATTAGCTCTAAAACCACCAACTGGCCCAGTTGGAATATTCAGGCAAAAGAAAAAGGTAGAGATAGAGGCTCAGTTGGCTAAGCGTCTGACTCTGAATCTTGGCTCAAGTCATGATCTCATGGTCCCTGAGATCAAGGCCCTTGCGTGGAGCCATAAAGCCCCATTTTTCCCTGACAGACACTGTGGAGCCTGCTTGGGATTCTCTCTTACCCTTTCTCTCTATTTCTCACTTTCTGCCCCTCCCCCACTCATGCCCTCTCTATCAAAATAAATAAACTTAAAAGAAAAAAAAAGAAAAAAGTAGACATACATTATATTTCTCAGGTATCTATATCTGGGAACCCGACCATTCTGTGCCTCCTTTGCTGTCAGGGAGACCTGGAATCTAGGGATGAGTCCTAGGTCTTTGTGTAGATTTTGAGTTTCTGAACTTCCCCATTGTGTTCTCTCTTACTGGCTCACTTTGAAGTCCTGCTTGGAGCAACAGAAGCCTGAGGCTACCCAGTTCCTTCCAGCTTGCTTCCTAAAATTTCCACATGGTGATTGTCCAACATCTTACCTAACTCTGGAACTGAATCTCCTAGAATCCAGTTTTCTACTCTCCATCCCTTAGGAGTTTGGACTGAACCTCCGATACTAAGGATTATCTCAACCTTACTTCAATTTATTGGCCTTTTGAGCATTATTTTCAAACCTGGCCACCTCTGTCAGTGCTGACTATGTAGACAATCCTCATCCCGTGCCCTATTATGTTTGTATGTGTGTCCCCATAAACCTGTCACCTTAACCAAGTACTTTTCCTCTTGTTGCTCTGCTCCCTCATTATGACAAGATAAATGATACGAGATTTGCAAAATAATATATGTTCTATTTTAGAGTCTAATACAAGTCATATACAAGCCTTATTTAACACACATTGTTATCTGCCAGTCATTCGGAAGGGGGAATATTTTAGATGGTAAGATCACAGATAGGAGATATGCTAATGTATGTCAATATAACCTGACTACTTCATGCAAACTCATGTAAAATAATGTAATAAGAGATTACAATATATACTTTTATAATATAAAAACATAATAAAAAGGAGGAATCATAATATATTCAAGATCAGGTATTTTATTTGGCTATTATTAAATAATCTATTACATGCTTTTGATTTGGAGAGAGAATAGATTTATTGGTGTTAATTTAGAATGTCAGTTTTTATTCTTTTTCTAACTGTATTTTCATAAACCAAGTACAAGTAGAAGTAGGCCAAAAACTTTCCTAATTTACCTGGATTAAATGTATTGTATGATGTTTTGGTGACAGTTGGGTACTGACATTTTCCTGAAATAGGAAGAGAAGCAAGCAAGGTGGTGACAGTACTGCCTACTCTCATCCATTCTACACATTTGTGTTTCCATGATCTCTGTGAAGGCTACTATTTACTCTTCCCTTCCCTCAGGTCACCATTTGCATAAAATCAACCACTCTACTCCTTCAGATAAACCCAGTATGCACATAATACTGTGATATAATAAGAAATGTATATATTTGGTTTCCATCTCTGGTTCCTGGCACAGATCCCTAAAAACCCCTTGCAATTTCCTGAGTAATAGGGGTGAGAGGAGTGTCTTTTGTTACTGGTAATAAGCCCATTTAAACCTTCCCTGAGCTTATGCTAATGAGGTGACTCTTGGTGGGGCCTAGATCACTTCCCATGGGGGCTGGTTGCTAGAGGAACCAAACACCTTCTTAGAGGTTTGGAATTCCGCCCTCCCCTCTGACCTTCAGATAACGAAAAAGAGACTGGGGATTGAGTTAATTACTCACAGCCAGTGATTTAATCAATCATGCCTCTGTAAGTGGCAGCTCCATATATAAACCTTCCATGAAGGACTTGCGAATGTCAGGACTGGTAAATGCACTCATGTGCTGGGAGGGTGGCACACCCCAAACCCCACAGAGACAGAGCTCCTTACGTGCTTACGGCCCTTCTAGACCTTGTTCTATGAACCTCTTCATGTGGCTATTCATTTGTATCCTTTTATAAGAAAGTAAAGTGTTTTCCTGCCTTCTGTGAATGGTTATAGCAAATTATAAAACCTGAGGAAGGGGTCATGAGAGACTTTGATGTGTGGCCACTTTGGACAGAAGTGAGTAATCTGGAAACACATTACTTGCAATTGGAGTCTGAAGGGAGGCAGTCTTGTGGTAGTAGGCCCTTTACCTTTGGAGTCTACACTAACTTGGGGTAGTTAGTAGCACAATTGAGTTATATTGTAGGGTACCTAGTTGTATCTGCAGAAATTTGCATTATTGGTTGTTATGAAACTATACACATTTGCTGTTAGAAGTGTCTGAGTTAAAAACAGCTCAGAATTTATTACACAGAAGTGTTGTTGAGAGATATAGAAGTACTGATATCCTAAAAGTTTGGTTTTTCATATCTTTCTTTACCACAAAACCTAATAGTATGTCTCAGTATGTCTGTGTTTGACAGGAGTAAAAGAAAATGCTAAGAAAGATATTCTACAATGTTTTTAAAGTATTTTAGTTTTAATAAATATAATAAATAGCTTTGACATAAATGAAAATGATATATTTTATATTACATTCTTGAAATATCATAGAAATTGCCCTTTAGTTTCTATTAACGTGTAAGGATTTTTCTCATAGTACTCTGAAGGTAAACTTTAAAATCAACCAATGAAAACTCTCAAAGAAATATTATTCAGGCCACACTTAGAACTATAGAGTAACTTAGTGGGAAAAATCTTTTGATCCTATTTTCAATTTCCAGTTGATGTATTTCCTGTCTTGGTTTCAGTTAATATTTTCAGTGCTAAAATTCATGTGAACGTGTCATTCTTTTTGTCATGAGATGTTGCCTTCTTTGTTATGTTTCAACACAGAAAATTCTGTTGTTTTCCTTTATTCCTGCATGACAGGTAATGTATCACTGGAAAAAATCAAAACAAGGAACCTGGATACACCGAAATCCAAATATCACTTTTTGTTTTTAGAAGGGCTATATTTTGATTTTAATTACTTTTATAAGAAAAAACATGCTACCTTTTAGTTTGTATTTATAAGCTCTGTACTTACATCAGGATCCATTGGAGGGTATTTTCTTCCTTTGCTTTTTCCAAGACATTTTGTTTTGCCTTCTTCCAATAACTGACACCAGAAGCCTTTATGAGAATCAAACCTAAAAAAAAAAATTCCAAATAAAAAGCACACCAAAAAAAAAGGATTTTGCAAGCAATTTCTAAGACATAATGACCAAAAACATGAATATATTTTTGGATCTTAATCTATAACCAGAGAAACTGGCATATTTTTTGACTAAGTCATTTTGCATAAAGTCTCTTGGCATACTTCTAAATTCTGAGTCCATCTGTCATATTTGTGAGTTTGCCAGATTCCTAATAGAAAAATTGTCAGCAGAAGGTCTCCTATTAATAGAAATTAATAAGCCTACCTTCTTCATCTGGAAGGAAAAAGTTTTATAAATTTCAAGTCAGTTCTCCTCTGTAGAATTTAGAAATGATAAGTCAGGTTTCATCCATATTTATGGGCTTATACAGTATTTGTACCATACAATTGCAGACTAATAGAAGAGAAAGAGTTTTGGTATGCTATGGAGTGACTAATTTTAGCATTCTCCAGCTATAATCCATTAAATTTTCTTCCAGAGCACTTTCTTATTTTGGTATAAGCTCTGTATTAAAGCAACAGTACCATAAATGTGGATTTTCATGGCATAATTATAATCAAAATAATAGTAGCACATTTAATTTATATTTTATTTATTTATTGTTTTTATTATATTTTTTACCTTTTTATTTAAATTCCAGTTAGTTTAACATATTAAACTTACATTTTAGTTTACCAAAATGTTTTTATTTTTTATTTTTTTAAGTTTATTTATTTATTTTGAGAGAGAGGGAGGATGAGAGGGACAGAGAAAGAGGGAGAAAGAATCCCAAGCAGGCTCCTCACTGTCATTATGGAGCCCTATGCAGGGCTTGAAAAAAGTTCAGAAATGAACCAACACATCTACAATCAACTAATTTTCAAAAATAGGTGCCAAGTAAATTTTATGGGAAAGAACAGTGTTTTAAATGAATTAATCTGGAAAAAGTGGATATCGATATGGGAAATATGAATATTGACTTACATTGTATTAAAAAGTTAAAGTCAATCATAGACCCAAACTTAAGACATAAAACTATAAAAACTCTGAAAGTAAACATAGGAAGAAAACACATAGAGGTACACCTGAGTGGCTCAGTTTGTTAAGCGTCTGACTTCAGCTCAGGTCATGATCTCAGGGTTTGTAAGTTTGAGCCCTGCATCAGGCCCTGTGCTGACAGCTCAGAGTCTGGAGCCTCCTTCAGATTCTGCATCTCACTCTCTCTGCTCTTCCCTTGCTCACACTCTGTCTCTTAAAAATAAATAAACATTAAAAAAATTTTTTAAAACACATAAAAATTTTTTCTTTTTCTTTCTTTCTTTTTTTTAGAAAATCTTTGTAACTTTGATTTAGGCAAAGATTTCTTAGGATGAGTGCTAAAAGATGAATAATGATTATTTTGAATAAATCAAAACTATAAACCTTTGTTTTTCTAAAATGCTTAAGAGAATTTAAAGAGAAGCCATGGATTGGGCAAAGGTATTTGTAAAATGTAGGACTAACAAAGGACTTGTATCAGAATATATAATTAAATTCAACAAAAAAAATAATACCAATAAAAATTGGGTAAAATATTCGAAGAGACATTTCATCCTAAAACATATGTGAATGACCAATAAACAAAAGGAAATTTGCTAAACATAATTAGTCATTAAGGAAATTCAAATTGCAATCACAAATGAAATACCACTACACACTCACTAGAACAACAATTTAAAAAGACTAATATGAAGTGTTGGTAAAGATGTGGAACCTTTAGAACTGCTACACCTTTTTGGTAGACATTAAACATATTACAGCTACTTTGGAAAGCTTCTTATATATTTTAATAATTATAATTATTAAATTATAATTATATAATTAATAACATAATTACTATATGACCCACCAGCCCCATTTTTAGGTGTTTACCCATGAGAAATGAAAATACACGTCCATACAAAGTTCTGTACACAAATAATTATTGAAGCCACAAATGGAAACAACCTTATGTTTATCAATTAGTGAAAGGATGAACAAATTGTGGTATATCCATAAAGTAGAGTACTACTCAATGATAAAAAAGAGCTAATTAAGAGTTAAAAAAGAGCTAACAGATGTAACAATAGGGAGGAATCTCAAAAGCACTATGCTAAATGAAAGGAGATCAGTGGCTACTAGTGGATCAGGAGTGAAGGGAAGGAAAGAGGAAACTTTTTGGATTAATGAATTTGGTTTAGTGGAAGTGTTCTGTATGTTTATTGTGGTGATGTATACAATTGTACACATATGTCAGAATTCATCAATCTGTACAATTAGGTAGATTTTATTAAATACAAATTTTACATCAATAAAGCTGATTTCAAATTACACTATGATTGAATGTGTGTGTGTGTGTGTGTGTGTGTGTGTGTGTGTGTGTATGAATATGATTTGGTAGGTACTCTTTATGTAGCTAACACAGTCCTGTAAAAGAATTGCAAACCTAGATTTCTGCCTCCGTACTGGTTTGGATATTAGAGACACTAAAGGATAATTCATCTCCTGCTTATGCAAAGCCTAGTTCTCATCATTACTGACACAATTGTGTGAGATCAGTACACAACATGGTATGTCTCCATGTTATTTATATTCTTGTTTGAATCAGTAAGGCAACTGAACAAAGTAGTCTCACATTCAGAGGCACAAGGAAAAAAAGCATTAATAGACTATTACTTAAATAATCTGTACAGGAAAGCTGCAAGTTCTTTTATTATTTATTTATTTAATATATTTTTTAGAAAGCTGGGAAGTTCTATATTTTTAATGTTTTTACTTTATTTTTTTTAAAGAGAGAAAGAGAAAAAAGACAGAAGATGAGTGGGAGAGAGAGAAGGAGACAGAATCTGAAGCAGCCTCCAGGCTCAGAGCTGCCAGAACAGAGCCCGACTTGGGCTTAGACTCACAGACTGTGAGATTGTGACCTGAGCCAAAGTTGGACGCTTAACCGACTGAGCCACCCAGGCACTTGGAAAGCTGGGAAGTTCTAATACAACAAAATTTCTGTAAATCTGCTATTGATATAGTATTTTTCATAAACATTTTGTTTTTAACAGTTTCTACAATTGAATTCTGACTCATTTTAAATATTTAAGTGATCACAATTCAGAATCCAGACCAACTATTATTATTGTTTTATAATATACCTAACTATAGATACATGTCTGGAATATACATATACCTTATGGCAGAACATTGTTTTTAAAAGACAGGCTGAACTTTACACATAATATAATAAAAATGGTTTTTTTCTTTTATTTCTGCTAATTGGTTACATCTTATGTAGCAGGCTGTTACTCTAGGCTTTATTGAGAAAAATAGTGTGTTTCTGTGTGTGTGTGTGTGTGTGTGTGTGTGTGTGTGTGTGTGTGTGTGTGTCTGGCAAATAGCCCAGGCATCTGCATGCATTTGTGCATAGGCAATGGCATAAGTGTACTGGAGTGGAAAAGAAAAGGAGTGAAAGGCAGAAGGGAGATCATATTTATTTTCCAGGTGACTTGAGCTAGAGGTGAAGGGATTGATGTTGACCTTATGAATTTGAAGACATCAGCAATGCAATTTCATAGCTCACGTGAAGAAGCTTGATACAAAATGGAGAAAGCTCTCCCTACATCTGTTTAGAATATCAGCAGTATCCCTCTTAAGATTAATCTTGTTACTACAGGCACTGATATCCTTGGGAAGCAAGAAACAACCTTTTTTAAAGTATAGGCACTGGTCATGGCTAAGACCTTCTTTAAGGGACTTCAGGAAGTAATGATTAAATTTTATGTGTTGTTTACTGCTATGGTTACCCATTCCTAGAGGTGGAAATACTTTGTTAGTCATTGCATCACAGAGTCTTGCACATAAAACTTAGTTGAATTAAAGTAAAACAAGAATGGATTGCCTCTTAAATATCTGTAGAATATCACCTTGATGTCTAGAAATAACTGGAAGAGACATGTAGGTAGGGACAATCAAGTTCTCCAATGATTTGGCCTCCAACTAGCAGCATTTCTAGATTAATGATAATGTGGCCTTAATTTTCCCCTTGGGCAGGTGAATCCCAGGGAATATTCAAATTATACTTTAGAAGGTTCAAGTATGTTTAAAATGCCATTAAGTCGAAATAACATTTCCATGGGAAAATAGTGAACTGCAAACAATGCAGGTAAATCTCAAAACCAAAACACCGTCATTTAGGTGTTATGGAACAAACACAGAAGTTATTTTTGTTAGTTTTTATTTTTTTTAAATCAGTTTCCTCTCTACAAACATTCTTTTATGATTTAATGAACCATTTTGCTGATACCCATTTTATTTTTAACAGTTATTGGCGTTTAATTTACTTACTATAACACCCATTTTAAGTGTTCAATTAAATGATATATAGCAAGTTTCTATAGCTGTATAACTATAACTACACTGCTATAATACAGTGTTAGAACATTTCTGTAGTTCCCCAAGATCCCTTAGAGTCCACTGGAGGCAATCCCTGTTGTTACCTCCAGCCCCAGGCTAGTACAGATCTACTGATCTGCTTTCAGTCTCTAATTTGTCTTTTCTAGACATCCCCCTTCCTTTTTTTTTTCTGGTGTGGATATGCCAAATTTTATTAATCTATGTACCAGTTGGTGACTATTTGGATTGGTTCCAGTTTTTGGTTATTATTAATAATGCTTCTGTGAACAAGTCTTTTTAGGTTTTCATTTCTCTTGGGGTAGATTCTTAAGAGTGGAATTGGATAATTTGTAAGCTTCTGTTTAATTTTTAAGGAGCTGCAAAACTACTTTTCCAAAGTGGCCATATTATTATACATGATAATGTATAATAAATTAGTATTAAAAATTAGTATTAAAAATTCATAAAACTGGTTTCTGGTTTCTTTTGTGTTTACAAACAGGTTAACTGACTGAGAAATAAAGATGTCGGGTTCAGGTATTTAACTAGTGTGAAATCTCTTATTGTGATCATTGATTGCTAGGTATAACTATGAGTGCATATAATCATGGAAAAATAAAAAGTTTATACTTTTCATTTTACTTTATACCAAGTAGCATAATTCCATGCTATACATTATTTTTACTGCTTTCTCTCAAATGATCAGTTGGCTTTAAAACCCTATGTAACACACAACATGAAAGCTAAAATATGAGCATTCTAGTTTCTCCACATTCTTGCTTACATTTGGTATTGTTTTTTGGATTATAACCATTCTAGTGGTATTTCAGTGTGA
This sequence comes from Suricata suricatta, assembly GCF_006229205.1. Lineage (NCBI taxonomy): Eukaryota > Metazoa > Chordata > Mammalia > Carnivora > Herpestidae > Suricata > Suricata suricatta. The sequence goes on from NC_043700.1 coordinate 99,454,287, forward strand.
TTTTAATTTGCATTTCACTATGATTGCACATTTATTATGCAAAGTGATCATGCATCTGAAGATGGGTTCTTTTTATAATAAAGTCTGAAACAACTTAAGAAGCTCATTTTAAGGTTTCAGTCTTTTAAAGAAAGTTCTTCCCGTTGGTGTACTATCCATTAGTAAAAATTTATAATATTGTTTTTCTCTAGTTCTAGCATCTTGTGTCAACTTGAAGAGCTTAATAGATTGGCAGTGCAGGCTCCAGTGGACTAATTGAGTTTCAGTTCTGACTCCTCAACTTATTTGCTAAGTGACTTTTGGTTTAGCTTTTCTGTTCCCATTTTTTTTTCTTTTTAGCTGACAAATGGAGCTAATAGTACCTATCACACCTAGTGTTGGTATGAAGGAACATATGTAAACATATAAATGTAGAACATATACATGTATATTGATTTTGAAAAGTTACCACTACTCTGAAAAACAGACTCATCATAAGAAATTGGAGCATACTGTCTTCTTTTTTACTACTTTCCATTGCTTGGTGCTCTTTCATGGGTAGTCTAGGGAACCAGTATATTTTGGTATTATGGCTACTTAAAAAAATTTTTTTTAACATTTATTTATTTTTTGAGAGACAGAGACTGAGCATGAGTGGGGGAGGGGCAAGAGAGAGGGAGTCACAGAATCTGAAGCAGGCTCTGAGCCATTAGTTAACACAGAGCCCAACATGGGGCTTGAAATCATGAACTGTGAGATCATGACCCAGCCACCCATCTTATGGCTACTTTTTTTGTTGTTGTTGTTACTAAAACAGGTTTTAATGTGGCACATTTTTACTCAGAGTCATCTAACATGGGATGGGAAAGACTTTCTGGAGAATATAAATTTGGCCGCCAAGGGAATGGTATGAGAAACAACTGAAGTCCTTCTTGGGGTGCCTGGGTGGCTCAGTCTATAAGTGTCTGACTCTTGATTCAGCTCAGGTCATGATCTCACAGTTCGTGAGTTTGTGCCCCACATTGTGCTCTATGCTCATCAGTACAGAACCTGCTTGAGATTCTCTCTCTCCCTCTCTATCTGCCCCTTTCCTACTCATGCACTGTCTCTCTCAAAATAAATAAATAAATATTTAAAAAAGTAACAGTTGAAGTGGTTCTTGAATTTTGAGGCAGCTTCAATTCTTTATGACTTCGTCCACCCCCATCCACAGAAGAAAACCAAATCAAACCCACAATCTTTATTCAACCCCTGACCTTCAAATTCTTTTTGTCCATTTATTAAGGTTTTCACAGTAAATTAGTATTAAAAATTCATAAAACTGGTTTCTGGTTTCTTTTGTGTTTACAAACAGGTTAACTGACTGAGAAATAAAGATGTCAGGTTCAGGTATTTAACTAGTGTGAAATCTCTTATTGTGATCATTGATTGCTAGGTATAACTATGAGTGCATATAATCATGGAAAAATAAAAAGTTTATACTTTTCATTTTACT
>NC_043700.1:99455860-99500540 GCF_006229205.1 Suricata suricatta
TTCATAAAACTGGTTTCTGGTTTCTTTTGTGTTTACAAACAGGTTAACTGACTGAGAAATAAAGATGTCAGGTTCAGGTATTTAACTAGTGTGAAATCTCTTATTGTGATCATTGATTGCTAGGTATAACTATGAGTGCATATAATCATGGAAAAATAAAAAGTTTATACTTTTCATTTTACTTTATACCAAGTAGCATGATTCCATGCTATACATTATTTTTACTGCTTTCTCTCAAATGATCAGTTGGCTTTAAAACCCTATGTAACACACAACATGAAAGCTAAAATATGTCAGTATTTCAATTTGATTTACAATTTAGGCATATAGGTTGTGTTGAACAAGAAATGTAAAATGCTAATTACTTTAATTGAATGAGAAGTTCCCATTTATATTGTTTAAAACTTATACTGCTTATTTAAATCACATTTATTCTGACCAAGAAAATCAGATTTTTTTTCACATTCACAATGTATTTAAAATTCATGATGACAGTACTATGTCATTTTAAGACATCATAGACTATCCAATGATTGTATGAAATTTGGAAGTCTTGAATACTTTCTTTAGCAGTTGTGGAAAGGAATAAATAACGATCTTGACAATGGAAGCTTATTGACAGTTTTTCTTGAAAATAGCTTTTAAGTTGGGACTTTTTCATATTAAAATAATCAGTTTATAGAGAGCATACTGGAGTACTCTTTCGTACCAAGCCTGTTTGGTAAATCTTTGTGTAGACCTGGTTTCATTCATTTATTCTACTATGTGCAAAAAAACAGGATTTATGTGATTAGTGGGGAATTTGTATCTATTTACAGTTCAGTACATTCTTAGAGGATTTTAATCATTTTTTTAAGTACCAAAGATATAGTCTTCACTATCACTAGCAGAAAAAAAAATGAAAAATGACATTCCTGAGAACATACATTTTGTTTGACTCCCAGTGATCCTCAATATGTCCAAAGCACCACAGAAAAAAAAAATAAAACTATCAGTACAATTACTTTACCAAGAGTAATTAATTTATTAGGGCAGGATTCAGAAAAACTGCAAAAGGCTTGGTGAAGGATGATTTAGACCATTTCAGACTGAGACAACGACACGAACTTCCAAGTATTCTACAACAGGTACCCTGCTGATTTTTATAAGATGTGTAAGGCCGACTGATGATTGACAAGAATACACAAAAAGAAACTGAGTGACGGTACATTATCTCCATCAGCAGGGTAAGAGCTCGGGCAGCCCTGCAAGATGAGAAGCTACGGTCTCAGAGACTACACATTCTTGTCTTGCTACTTCACCCACTGAGCCCCATCCAAGGCTAGAGAGCCACATAACAGGCAATTTTAGCCAGATGCATCCCAGGTGCAAAGCGATCCACAGTTCTTTGTATATAGTATGTTGCCTTGATATTACTTCTCTTAAGTTTACACTCCCTTTTCTAGGCAATAGAGGGGAATAAAAAGCTTGCTGCTGAGCTGGATGCAAAGGGGACAAATACACAGCATGCAGGTCGAGGACCATTCCATAAAAAAAGAGATTATGTCTTTATAGAATACTTCACTTCCTTTTTTCTGAAATACAATGTTTTGCTATATGCTCTATAAAAAAGACCCAAAGATAAACCAACTTGAAATAGAAAACTGTTTAGAAAATAAAAGCTTTCTTTTCTAAGAGATACTTAAAAAGATATAAAGCAGAAAGTGGACTTGAATTTCTAACTGCAAACTAAAATCACTCAGCTTTCTGTAAGGTCAAGCTGGAAGTTAAATACCTAAGGTGAGTAGTCTGTGTTAGTACTTGAACTAAGCTCTACAAAGCTCTAATAGTACTCATAGTATAAAAACACAGAGGTCAGAAGGTTAATAGTAATAAGAAAGAAAATGGCTGTTGGGAAGGAAGCTGAAAACTCAAGTTCCTTTGTCCTCTAAAGCAAAATGCCCTTCTTACATATGTCTCTATATACGATTTGTGCAAGACATAAGCAGTAGTTGATGTTTTCCTGCCAATCTTTATTGTAAGAGACGCTGAGAGGTAAAGTAATCCTCCCTGTCACAATGTCTAACCTGCTATAAGAAAAAGTATACATTGAAAAAAGAAAATCAGTTGATTTATAGATTTGAGAAATACAATGGAAGAATTCCATGCAAGTCTTTTTTAGTTTCTTTAAGTTTCAGTCTATGAGCCTAAAAATTAAAAAAAAAAAAAAGTATTATAGTGGAGGTCAGGTCTATGGTGTATTCAACTCTATCTTCCAGTTGCTCTATGCATGTGAAATAGGAACAAACACAACCCTCATGAACATTATTGCTGACCATTATAATGGACAAAGTAATATGGAGGTCTTATTCCAAATGCTCAAAGGAGTCTAGAGTCAGGACAGAAAGAGAGGTACCTAGGGGCAAAATTTCAGGAGGCATTCACTCTCAGGTATTTGCATAGTTCTGAGAGAAAGCACCTTCTTACATTCCTAACGCCTTTCTTGCCTTATGCTTGTCCTGGGCCAGATAGCATTAGTTACCCAAGAAAATCAGAAAGAACCAGCAAAAGAAAACGAAACCAGAGCTGTAATTGCTGTGGCCCTTCAAGGAGAGGTGACAGGGTCAGATCCACAGTGGGTGAAGACATAAAGGCAAAAAATGGAAGTATGTGTAAGAGTAATAAAAGCATATCTCTTTTTGCCTATTCACTCAGTCACCGCTTTATGCTTGCAAGAGTTCTCACTCTTGTCTATTAAACGGGCTCAGCACTTACTGCCTTTTTTAAAGTAGCCTCTTTTGTGGATTAATTCTTGATTTTAAGATTTACAATTATTTTGTTTCTTTACTTTCCTTCTAGGGGGAATCTTTCATAGTTAGAAATCAACAGAGAATTCAGAACATTTCTTTGCCACACTGTTGAAAAGTTCATTCCCAATTAGTTAATGTCAAACTAATCAGAAAATAATCAGTTATGTAAGGAGCAGCTAACGTAATAGTTGCATCACCAAACTGCAACTTTTAAAAAACCAGCTCTCTAATGAAACTTCAGTAAGTTAATTAGAATACAAACTTACGTTAAAGCTTCTGAGTAATTATAATGAGGAGAGACTCCTAGAAATTTCTGTACTTCATCCATCACTGTAGCAGGATCCATCCTTAGCTGTTGCCCGTCGATAATTAGCAACTAAATTAGCAGAGAAATTAAAAAAAAAAGACAATGCACATTATAGAAAGATGTGTAACTGTATAATTAAAAGTTCTTGCACTCTGAATTTAGTCAATAAGAGACATTTTACTGGGGGTATTTGCATACATTGTTGTTAGACTTAACCAGGTCAATCTCATTAATGACTTGGAAAAAGAAATAAATCACAGTGATTAAGTATACTTATGTTTTGTAATCTGAGAAGTCCTCCAAATACTATGAAAACAAGAAAGCCATTTGAAGGGACCAAATGAGCTTAAGAAATGTGAAACCAAGTTTAAAAATAGGCAAAACTGGGGTGCCTGGTTGGCTTAGTCAGTAGAGCATGCGACTGTCGATTTTGGGGCTATGAGTTCGAGTCCCTTGCTGGGTTTAGAGATTACTTTAAAACATCTTAAAAAAAAAAAACACCAACAGGCAAAACAATGATTACATCATTGAAGATTGGAAGGAGCACTGTAGAAAAGAAGAAAAGTTGTAATAAGACCAGGTGTAAAGATACAGAGGACATGCCATTTTGCATGAGTCCATTCAAAAGAGTAGCACTGAAAAGTTTTAAGAAATACTTAGACAATCCATTTGGAGAAAAAGACAAGACTCTCAGAGAACCTGAATGTGAATGAGAGCCCTTCTACTGACTGACTGAGGGGAAGAATTTGCTTGTTACTCTAGTGAGGGAGGGTTGTGGTCCAGAAGATAAAGTGACAGGCAGCCATAATGGAGGACCACAAAGTGTTCAGTGCAACTCCTGTTGCCTACCTCTTCTCCAGTATTTCTCTTTAGTCTAGACTGGCATTGTTTCCTGGAGTGTTTTGTGACTATGGACATTGTTCTCTGGCTATGGTGTCTAAAAGGTAACTATTGAGCACTTAAAATGTGGCTAATGTGACTGAGAAACTAAATTTTTAAAATTATGTAATTTTAGTAGAAATTTCAATAGCCAGATGTGGCAGCAGCTATCAGCTGTTGGGCAGCACAGTCCTAGGTGCACAAGCACACACTACGTTCGATGTGACTAGACTGCTTTATGCAATCTAATGTAGGGGCTGAGTTTGTAATCTAGGTTGATGTCTAGCAAAAAAGAGAAGCAAGGAACGCAAGGAAAACACAAAGCTTATGAAAAATTCAGCAAGGTGGTTCAAAGGGAAATAATGACACTTAATTAAGCAAAACATTATTTGCCTTGTTTCGTTAAGAGGTTCTTAAGCTTTATTCACAGAATAAGAATCATGGATATGAAGTTTTTGAAGCTCTTGACAATCAGGAAGGGTGTGCACTAGAAAATACAGCAGGGAGAATTATTCTGAAATACTTTTAGAAGTAAAATTAAGCAGTTTGTCTACTTCTGCCTGACTATTTTTCTTTGCCACTGTCTTCTTATTTACAACTGAAGAGTAAAAGCCGGTAATGTTTTAATGAGTAAAAATTTCCTCTATCCTGGAGGCAAAGTCATCAACTTAATGAGATTGTAACATGATGGAAATTCATATTGCTCAATACCTGAAAGGGAGGGAAATAAACAAGCCATCTCTCGATGTGGCTGGCATACCACCCTGGGATCAAACATCTCTTCTGCAAGGCTCTAAGCTCGGAGGGTGCACGGGGCCCAGCTGAGATCACTTCGTAAAAGCTAAACTTCAGAGCTGCAGGGTCTTCATGTGATCGCTGATGCTATGATGAGAAGGTGGATAATTAAACTAACTTGAACCATAGGCATGAATAATTAAAAACCAATCTCTGCGACAAGTCTCGAAGCTAAAGGAAGGAGTGACTCACTGCTGGAGAGTTATTTGTTTTGCAATTAATAAGGGATGAAAATGTTTGCTTGGAGCCTCAGGATTTAAAGTTATGAGACCGACAAAGGTATATTTTTGAGAACTTATTTGGCAGAGGTTGAATTCTTTTTGATAGGCTTCCTTAACCAACTTACTGAGTTGTTTCCTTAGTGTATATGTTTATTCTGAATGTAAACTTTTGAAAGTTGCATTAATGCCCACTTTTCAGTCCATAAGCAAAGCATTTGTTATGTCCATTAAGTATCCATAACACACAGCACTCTACTGGTTCTACTACATAGTTTTGCTCCATCCAGTAATGCAGTTTTAGATTAGAAAAGCCCTGCTGGCTATTTTAAATGGAGAAACTACCTAAAATTCTGACATGTACATTATCTAAAATGCACAGCTTTTATCATATATTACCTAGCATCTAAAAGCCAAGATTATTTTACCTAATAGTAACCTTCCTTTGTGGTGAATCAGAATCATTTATTGTACAGAAATGCAGAAAACAGCAATCCAAACAGGAAAGTGTTTCATAATGGCTCAGGCTGAGGCCCATGGGTTTGAGGAAATCACCTTTTCCCAAAATTGACAATAAATATTCAGGTTTAGTGGTAGGTTTGTGGATGTTTACCACATCTAGTTGAATAGCAAATTTGCTGCAATTGAGATTCAAATTACTATACTACAAACACTACTAGACTTTGTTAAGGCCTGCATTTTGCCACTACAGACTGATTTATTTATAATATTTAGGACATTTTGTTAGCTTACAGCCTTGAAACCTCCTTTTATGGTAAATTCTCAATTTTTCAGGGGCTAAGTGGTTGCCAAGTTCCAATTTTCTTTTCTCTTTGAGTCAATTAAGGCTTATTTCTCTTTTCTCTAGATACCTGGTGGAAAAGGTAAAAGGCACAAAATCTAATCAGTCAATTTACAATTTGCTGTATACTATGATTTAAAAGATGGCTGTAGGAGTCTGGCATCAATGCTTAGTGTGTAGTTGTGAATTTTGGCTTTGTAGGCTGTCTCACTTTCTGTTATGCAGATTATCATTAATCTGTCTAAGATCGTATCTGCTTTATGATGACCTTTTCCCTACTCTGTTCCAGCCACAAACCTTTCCTGACAATCTGTTTTTTCCTTTTTGAGGTGGAAAAACTACTTTTGTTAAACAACAAAGGACCCAGTGCCGAGAAACTTTATTGCCTAATATCATAGATTGTCATGAATTATCTGTTTGAAATCCTATCAGTAGAAATGGAATGTACTACTCTTGCCTGGAAGATCGGAGCTGGGTTCATTCACTTTAGTTCAGAGAAATAGCTTTATTTCAAACCGAGGTGCAGGGTTTCAGATAAGGAGTATTTGGTTTTGTTGTTTTGTTTTTGGTTATTACCTTTGTTATTATGTGGTATCCTTCTTTGTCTTTTGTTACAGTCTTTGTTTTAAAGTCTATTTGGTCTGATATAAGTAAGAAGCATTGCTACCCTTGCTTTCTTTTTGCTTCTTTTTGCATCCCTTCACTTTCAATCTGTATGTGTCTTTAGGTCTGAGGTGAGTTTCTTGCAGACAGCGTATAGATAGGTCTTTTTTTTTATCCATTCAGTAACCCAGTGTCTTTTGATTAAAACATTTAGTCCACTTACATTTACAGTAATTATCGATAGGTATGTATTTATTGCCATCTTGTTCCTTGTTTTGTAATTGTTTTTGTAAGTCTTATCTGTTCCTTTCTTCTCTTGTCCTCTTCTCTTATGGTTTGATGGCTTGCTTTATTATTCTACTTGGATTCCTTTCTCTTTATTGTTTTGTGTATCTACTAGAGATTTCTGATTTGTGATTACCATTGGGTTCATATATAACATCTTATGTGTATAGTAGTCTATATTAAGTTGATGTTTGAACACTTGAGTTTAAACCCATTTAAAAAACACTAAATTTTTACTTCCCCCATCATGTTTTATGTATATGATGTCACACTTTTACATCCTTTTATTTTGTGAATCCCTTGACTGATTTTTCTGGATATAATTGATTTTACTCCTTTTGTGCTTTAACCTGTATACTGGTTTGTAAGTGATTAGTCTAATATTTTATTATATGTTTGCATTTACCTGTGAAATTTTTTCTGTTCATAATTTTCTTACTCTTGATTATGGCCTTTCTTTCCACTCAAAGAATTCTCTTTAATGTTTCTCATAAGGCTGATTTAGTGGTGATGAATTCCTTTAACTTTTATTTGTCTGGGAAACGATTTCTCCTTCTATTCTCAATGATAACTTTGGTTGCAGGTTTTTTCCATTCAGTGCTTTGAATGTATCATGCCACTGCCTTCTGGCCTACAAGGTTTCTGTGGAAAAATCAGCTGATAGACTTATGGGGTCTCCTTTGTATATTTTCTTTTCTCTTGCTGCTTTAACAATTCTGTCTTTATCACTACATCACTAGATTTTTTTGCCATCTTAATTATTACGTGTCTTGGTGTAGACATCTGTTTAGAAGTATTAGAATACTAGTCTAATAACAGATAAGGAGTTTCTGAATACAGCATTTCACGTTTATCTTTACAGTTACCAAAGAAATGGGACCCTTAGTCTCTATTTTTCAGTCTATTTTTTCAAAATACAGTTGTGTAGAAGCATAGATGTACCTACAAGTACATAATATTTTGCTATATTTTTATTAAATTAATAAAAATTGTTTCCAGAAACAGAGAAAACTTTATCCACTTTTAAGCAGATATAAAACTAGCAAATACTCTCTTTTATTGAGACCTGAGGTGGTTGCTATTGTTGCAAACCATCCTCCTTTCTTCATACTCCCCTTCTTACCTGTTAGATTCTGTCTGTATTTTTCTTACCTGATACCAGGAATATGCTCGGTCAGAGGGATCGATGAGGATGGTGATGATCTTGGCTTTGGGGACCAGAGAAGCTGCTCTTTTAGGAGCTTCCTCTGAGTGGAAGTAATTGGCACTCTTTTCAAACAGAAAGTCAGTGGTGACATTCGATGGGATTGGGAAGAAATCCATGTACCTAGAAAAGGAATATTTCTCAGAATAAGACTGGTTTATATTCATACACTGGTGACTGTAGATGTCAAAGGTATCCCACAAATCATTTGTTTCCTAAACAAAAGCCTTTTTCTATAAGTCATCTTTTCTATACAGTTTGCAAGGGAAAAAGTATACAGAACACTAATAATGTATTTTGAGAATGCTTTAAAAAATACATTTTGTTTAGCTTACTGTAAGAAAAAAAAAGAAATGGGAGAGAGCAAAAACATAGATACAGAATGATCAAACTGGAACAGTAACCAACCTAACTATATAAGATGTATCTAAATGAAGAAATCGTTTGCAGAAAAAAATGTGGGAGTGCTCAACCTAAAGGAAAATTTGATCAAAACAGATGATATGTTCAGTTCAAAGACATTCTAAAAGGACTTAGGCAAAACATTTTTTACTTCATCACAAGTAAAATAATTTCCTTCTCATTAATGTGTTGTGCTGTGGTTGCATTCAACTATAAAATGTTCAAGTGCAGAACCCATGTGGTGTAGACATTGGCTATTTGCTTAACCTTTTTTTTTCCATTTAGAGCCATTTATTTTCTTTAGCATATTTATAAAAATATAAAAAGGAAGTACATATTTCTAAATATAAAATCCTATCAAATTTCCCAAGGTCAGGTCCTATATCCTTAAGTGGGGTGAGAATGTAAATCACCAGCAGAGTGAACATAGGAATAACTAAAGCCTTAAGCACAGAAATGTAAGACATAACGGATTTTGTATAATGTCTCATCTGTACAAAATCTGTCAAATCTAAACTAATTCAGCATGTGAAATTGATATTTCTGAAGCACTAAGGGACAACTTTTAAAGGAAAAAGAGCCTTTTTTTAGAGAGCACATGCAAATTTAACTTCTAGGGTTTCTTACATTTGATCATAATGGCTTCATCCTCTGCTCCCACCCTCTTCAAGTCATAAGCCACCATGACTTTGGGCTACCAAGACAAGGCAGTTCAACAATTACTGAGCAACAGAGTCCTTAACATTTCTGTGATGACTTCTTTATGCAGTACATTGTTTCCTTTTAGTCATCTCACATGATAAAGCTTCTGGGAGGATTCCAGTTGTTAACATATTGCAAAGTTTGGCTGGTGCAAAAAAGTGGTATCTTGAAACTCAGGGCAGTAAAGAAATCCTTTTATGTTTTCTGGGAATTGCCTTGGTGATATGTCATTCTGGCATCCTTTTAGGGGGAAACAGATATGTAAAAATTTCTGGAAAGTTTGATCTGCTATCTGTTTTGGTGTATATTCTATTTGTAGAAAGTGCCACATCTTAAGATATTTCTTAATTTAAATGCTCATCCTGGTTCCAGGGATGCTAAGGTTATCCCCAGTGTCTAGTGATATCTTATTTGGTCCAACCTTGTCTCAGCCTTGCTTATTCTGAGAAAGGCTCCAAAAATCACAAAAGAAGAGCAGAAAGAACTGAATTCTGATTAACTTTTAGTTTCTAAAAATTGTCCCACTTTCCCAGAAGTCCTCTCTATATCTATAGTCTTAAAAATCTCCTTAGGTAGTTCTGGATTTTGGACCTATAATGTGTTGATTTTGCCTGGCCCCAGAGGGTCATGGAAAAAGCAGGGTCCAGTTCTTGTTTGCCAACATGCCCACATTTTTCTAGGATAGTGGCTGGCACTTAGAGGCACTTGTAAAATGTCTGATGAATAAACAGATAAATACAAATTCAGCTTAATATTTTCAGGGTATAAATAGGTAACATCTGGAGAATTATCGAAAGAACTGGTGAGCAAACTAGAGTGTAAACCACTCTAATTAAAAGTGAATGCCTGCCTCATTTAAGCTTTGCTACTTTTATAACACCTCACCATCTTTTTCACTGAAAGATGTGATTTTTGCAATATTCCACATTTATTTGTTACTGGGGCTGACTGTCAGTATTTCTAAGTGATTTAACTCACAGCTGGATCAAGACATTTAGAAGTTCTAAGTGCTAACAGGATTTTATGGCTCTCCAAGTACCAGTCCAACCCTCCACTTCATCCCATGTAATTAGAAAAGTTATACCAAACAACAGAATATAATATTTAACTGTATGTATGAATCAAACATTTCTCTTGATCTCCTGATTGTAAAATTTGGCGATTTTACCAAAGATGGAGTTTTCTCATTTTCATCTGCCCTTCTTTGCTTTTGTCCTCAGCTTGTGTTTAGGCTGCCTGTAAGTTAAGGCTGCCCTGATTTTGCCCAGTTTTCAGGAAAAGTAGATCCATGGACCCAGACTAACTGTGCCTGTGTTAATTCCGTAAGCCACCTTGGCATGCTGGGACATATTATCAGACTCTTCCACTTTATGGCTCTGTGGTCCCAAAGGGACTGTTAAGGTGCTGACACTTCACAGAGAGCCACCGCCAGCCTGAGGACTGTGAGTACATCTGACATCATTGAGAGCAAAGCCAGAGTTATTGATAGTAGATTGACATTTGCAGGAACTATTTGTTATTTGTGTTAATTGTCTTTTATAAACATATAATTTGTCAATGCAAATATATTTCCAATTTAGGTGTTTTAGTGAGTTATACTTAAAATCTTTAGCTTTCTACTTATTTATGTCATCTTTTTGAAAACTGCTTAAGGAACTTTTTGTCCTGTTATAGTGCCTATATACATAACTGACTTCTGAACAGCTTTTCAAAAATTGATTATTCTTATAGACATTCTTTTTTAAAACTTTATTTATTTTGAGAGAGAGACAGAGAGAGTGAGTAGGGGAGGGGTAGAGAGAGAGAGGGAGAATCCCAAGCAGGCTCTGCACTGTCAGTGAGGAGCCAGATGTGGGGCTCGAATTCATGAACCACGAGATCATGAGCTGAGCCTAAACCAAGAGTCAGAGGCTTAACTGACTCAGCCACGCAGGCACCCCTATTCTTAACAGGTATTCTTAAGTCCCAAGGAATCCAAGTATTGCATTCCTCTTCACTTTTTTCTTTTAAAGTAGGCTTCACACCCAGAGTGGAGCCCCGTGTGGGGCTTGAACTCACAACCCTGGGATCAAGACTTCAGCTGAGATCAAGAGTCAGACACTTTACTGACTGAGCCCCCCAGGTGCCCCTCTCCTCCAGTTTTAAAGCAGTTTTTGATCACTCTCATTAGTCCTGATATATACAAATTTTATTCTGCTGTACACAGGCATATATATTTGAATCAGTGGTCAAATAGCTGCTGAAGTAGTTGATGCTTTCTTGATTCTCAGTTGTTATTTAACACCAAACAATTAATCAGTATCAAGCCCTGTAAGGAAGAGTTGGCAGTGAAATATGTTACAGTTAGAATATATGTAATTCCTAGCAGATGCTCAAATTATCCTTAATTCATTTCTTTTCTTTCCATTTGGACCACACATAAGCAACTCTTGAAGGGGGTGATACTTATAAAATTGAGATCATGCAATTTGACAACAGAAGTTAATATATAATAACACTTTATGCTAAAATACATACAAATGTTCATGTCTAGAATTATTATAATAATTCCAGTTTTTTACTACTTTCTGCCTAGAATTTCAACCTTAACATGTTAATTTGCAACATTTATTCCTACTATATTACTCTATTTTGTATATGTTTGACATTTTAACTTTTAATTTTAATTTAACTATTTTTCTCAGATGGTTGATATAGTTCTTATTTCAATTCAAGACCAAAAATTAAATTTTATATATTGCTGATAGCTTTTTAATAATTTTCATTATTTACAAAATATACACAAATTTCTAGTTCTATTTATTTATTTATTTACATTTTATGCCAAAGCAAAATAGAAAATTATATATGGGGGCTGTAGCATCACTTTAATGCAAAGTGCATAGGAAGAAAAAGCTATGAAACGGTTTTAAGAAGACAGAGGAATGAAATTTCTGGGTGCTATGGTATTTCTCTAACTTTATATCTGTAATAACCATCAAAGATAATTAATGCAATTTGAAAATACATGTGGGCCTCTTGGAGCACCAAGTCCCTTAACAAACTGAGAAAAGTTTCTTAGGAATAATTTCATTTTATTCACTCCATTTCCAAGGCACAGAAGATAACTTTTATTTGTGGCTACAAACTTATATGTTTATAAATATTAGCACTAATTTTTATACTGTGCACAGTACATATACTTTTAGATTTATACTAATAACCCATCTTACCAATCAATCCCCCTGTGGTAGTTATTTCTATTAAAGAACTGTACCTCCTCAAAGGTTTTTGGGCTGGGGGAGTTACTAAAGATGGAAGGATGCATAACCAGGAACAAATACAAAGCAGTGGTTCCTGAAAAGACAATAGAGGTTTAGAAATTAATTAAATGAAAATAGTTTCCTACTATTAGCATTTGAATGTCATTAATAAACTAAGTATTGTAATGATCCATATAGATACATATTAGTACTCTTTGAATTAAACTGAATAGATAATCAGCATTTTAAAAGAAGCACAATGGAAAAAATGGAGTTAAGTGTGATGTGAAACACGGCTTGTTGCAGGGACTCAGAAAACTAGTTTTTGACTCCTCTCAATCACTGATTCGGTGTGTGACTTGGCTTTCAGCTCTTCTCTGGCTTGGCTTTATTGGTGGAAAATCACCTGCCTTGCTTATTTCATAGGCTTTCTCTGGGGATGAAAAGACATATTGTACCTGAAGATATTGTGATACTAATAAAGTATTATATGAATGAAAGATATCATTACATCACTAAAATCATGTACCTGGGTTCTCCTCTAAGTTCTTCCTAAAACCTATGAAAACTGATTAAATTTGAGACAGAATTTAAACTTTCAGATGTTTGTTTAAATTTGATGTGCTTACTTGAAAATGTGATGTTGCAAATCAGTGTTTGGAAAAAAATTGTGTCCTTTCCTGGAGACATAACATAAAATTTACAATTTTAGTAAGAGAATGGCATATCACAAGTGCCCATATAGATCTGTAACTATTGTGGATCAAGAGTATGATGTTCTTTTTCAAAATAAGCAATGTCACAGACTGTAAAATTAGTATTTTGGAGACTAAATTATGAGCTAACAAGTATAGCTTAGATTGCTATAAGAAAAGGTAAGACAATCTGAGTTTACTTGCTTAAAATTTAACCAAACACTTGTAACTATAGTCATGTTTATAAAATCATACCATTAAAATATTTCTGGTCCATTTTTCAGTATCCCTCAGACTCCAGTTTTCACTTCTCTGCTCTGATGTGATTTACGGTATTATACAATCTGATGGAGTGGGTCCTGCGAATCATGTTCTCGGTCCACAGCTAGCAACGGCCTGCAGACATGGCCTTACAACGTTTCTCTCACCTGGAGAAATCACTGTTCTAGTTTTGCTTAATAATAATGTCATACTGCCATCTGTATTAAATTTTGAATTTTCTTATCTCTCTGAAAGCTTTATTTAATCCTGTACTTAAATTTAGTATATCAACACAACAGAAAACCTGCTAAAATAACTCTGTCAATAGCAAAATTGTCTTAAACAATGAATGGAAAGAGGCAGTGTTTCTAGATTATATCTTAGCCAAACTATGAACATTTTATTTATACCCATGGGTTCCTATGGGGAATGGAACATAGTAATCTATGATATACAAAATAAAGATGCTCGTCACAAGTGTGACCTAAAACAGTGCTTCTCACACTTTAGCATGCTTTAGATTAACCTGGAGGGCTTGGTAAAACACAGAGAACTGAACCCTATCCCCGAGGTTCTGATTCAGTACACTTTGAAAATCACAACTTAAAAGGAATGTGTAACAAAATCTAAAACTTATTTGGGGTAAAATGTTCCATTACTTGAAATCTGTAGTAAAGCTTTCTTGAACATGGTCATCAGAGTCAGATAAATTCTAGGATCAGGATTTTATTTCTAACACTTATCCATTGTGTGGATGTGAACAAAAATATCTAAGCTGGGAGACTTAGTTTTCTTATCTGTGTAGTGAAGGAAAAATACTTAACTATCAGGGTTTTATGAGGGTCAAGTAAGACAACCTACATAAAAGTACCTAAGTAGTAGCTTCATATCTCAATATTAATAAAGTATTTTTTAAAATAACAACTTTTATAAGATAAAACTCAGTAATGCATTTAAAAAACTGAAAGAAAATAAATGTGAGGATAGGAAGTATGACCATTATAATGTGAAAAAAGAAAACAGATTAGTTTCTTTCTTAGATCAACTGGAAGCATTCTTTTCTGAATTTTATTTTTAAGAATTGTATTAAATCATACTGTTTACTTTTAATAGCATGACCAGAATTAATAAGACAAGCTGAAAAAATAGATATCTAATTGTTCACTATTGTTGTTATAGTCAATAAAAGGTATAATATATCAGTGGGCAAAACATTGTTAGATTGTGGTTTCTAAATTCTGTCTTTATCTACACTTATTTTTGGGTAACTGTCCTACGTGTGTGTTTGAATGTGTATAATGTGTTTATGTATATAAAACAACCACCTAATCATAGACACACATTCAAATAACCATCCATATAGCTTCAGTTTTATTTCTTGTTAGTTTCAACACTATAATTATTTGAATACACATAAGAATATACATCTATGCAAAATTATTCAGAAAAATGTTCTGATGAAACTAAAGTTAAGATGTTTAATTTTTCTGTAACTGATGAGAAGATATGTTTCTCCATTTAAAAAAATCTTCACAAAATACTGATATACATAGTAACATGGATGAATCTCAAAAGCATTATCTTAAGTGAAAGAAGTAAAATGCACAAGATTGCACATTTATTGCTTCCATTTATATGAAATTCTGAAAAGCAAAACTATGGTAGTAGAAAGTAGTTTCCTGTGACTGAGGATGGAGGAGGGGCACTGACTGCAAAGGGATGTGGGTGGACACACTTTTTAGGGAGACAGAAGTGGCACTTTTTTGTTTGTTTTTGAGACAGAATGTTGTAGTGGTTACACAACTGTGTACAATTGTCAAGATTCATCAGGATTTTCATTTAAAATTGGTGAATTTTATTGCATGTAAATTATACCACTACAGAACTGGGAAAAAATTTAGTTTCCATAAAAAGGAGATAAAAATTTTCTTCCAAAGGTAAATGTCATATATAATTGTAACATAAACATTTGGAAACACAATTGAATTCAAGATGGCAAGTACTGGTTCTGCCATCTACCCATGATTTTTAAATCTCTGCACATCTAGCATGAAACAGGCGGAATCCCTTCCTGCAGGGCTTTCTGGAGCAAACAGGATGCGCCAGCTCAGAGAGACGTGATCAGTCATGACAGTGGGAGTTCACTGAAAAGACATGACTTTAAATATTTTTCTACTTGCCTCTTGACTTTAAATAGAGAAGGTGAAATGAAATAAGGATAGGAAGAGTATTTATCATAGTTATTATTGTTTTCAGATTAATATTAGCAAATGGAACTAAGAGAAAATGAATAGGTTAAACTCTCTGTGTGCATTACATAAAATTTTCTGCAGTTATTTTTAGAGAAATGAGGAGATGGAAGGTATTCCCCTTAGAAAGGAATATGGTTGAAATGGCTGTTTTCTCTGAAGCCAGAATCCAAGAGCCTCAAATAATTTATCATGCAGGGAACAGCATGGATGTCTGACATTTTAAAGCTTCCACTGGGCTTAATTTTAATACTGATTCTTAAAGAATTTATGGGGAGAAAAAACTGCATGCCAATTTAAGAAAAGGTGCAAAAGATTTCTCCTGGGTATGAATAAATACCTTTGTTAGCACAAAGTTTTATTTATGTCTGGAATTCTGCTTGTCAACCATCCTTTAGATTTTTAGAAAACAGTCTTCTCTGCAAGAAATAGTTTAGAGATAAACTATATCAGGAAGATGGCAGGAAGGCGCTATTTTTCTGGAAGGGATTTATCATAAAGAGTTATTGATACTTATATGTGTTTATCTTGACTTTTGATTAAATCCTGTCAGTACCTTTCTCAACATGCGATTACTTTTGATTTTAGAAATATTAACAACATTTTTCAATTAAGATCTTTGGAAAAAAGGAACATTTTCTACCAAATTGCTGGATATTCAAACTGTGTGACATTTATTTTCATCTTTTTCACTTTAAAAAATTTCTTGACAAGAATTTAAATACAATATCGAGCTAAACAAACATTACGTTAAAGAACAAATGTGTTATTCATTCATCAGTATATAGAGAAATTATGAAACCTCATTGTGACAAGAACTCACTGTCTAGTCATCAGGAGTTTTATACTGTTTGGTTAATCATAACAAAAAGCTCTCACCAGTTTTCTGGGGTCCTATTACCAAGAATTTTGGTAAGCGATCACAGGTTTTTTCTTTAGACCAAATGTCTCTGTGGCGTTTGTCATCACAAGGATTCTAAATGGGGGAAGAATACAGAGAGATATTTTTTGGTGAGTGGCCACTGTATGCTAGAGTTTTTCAACTTCTGTCCTTAAAAAGATATTCCAGGAGACAAAGCTATTCGGCTTCTTCTTTTAAATGAAAGCCTTGAAGTGGCATCATGGAAGCTTTTAAGTAACCCTTTCCATCCTGACGTCGTGTCTACTGAGGGGCTGGGGGAGGGGAGACAGCCTCATAGCACTGGGGGTTTAGTGGTTTTTCCTGCTCTTTCTGCTTTTGGCAGATCTACATCTTCATTGTGTGTGTGTGTTTTAAAGACTGTGTTTCCTTGTGTTTCCTACTAACCTAAAAGAAGATACAGTCTAAGCATTCTATAAGTAACTGAGATACAATGTGTAAGATTTTTATTCCAAATAACTGAGCTGTTTTGCTGTGCTTCAAAGAGATACAGATCTGGCCATAATGATACTATTTAAAGAGGCAGCAGATTCCTTTCAGCTGTCTTCAGAGGTCAGTATACATACGTGTGTGTGTGTGTGTGTGTGTGTGTGTGTGTGTGTAAAACTGCAGAATATGATGTTAAAAAACACTAAACTTCAGCAAAAGAGTAAAAAGAAAGTTAAATATTATCTTAGGGATCTGCTTTTGGTGTATAGTACATAAACCAAACCCACTATGCAAAATGTATCTAGAACATCCTTAATTTCAACTCAAGTTGCACATTATGTGAAGAATTAAAAGTACTGTTTAATACTACTTCAGATATAGGCAATCAAGACAGCACTTCTATCCAATTAATACTATAGATATGTGTACTTAAACTTTCTGCTTATTTACAATAAGCAACAGGTGGTTAGACTAAAGTTAGGGTATTCTTTTTGGCTGCTGTTAAAAAGAGTTGTTTCAAACCTGTCATCTGAAATAATAATGATTTCAGCTTAAAAGTAAGGTGTTAAATCAGCAGGAAAATTGCATGTCTTTCCAGTGGCTAACATTTGGTAATATTTTGTAGTGGTTAAGGAAAAAAAGATGTGCATTATATCAACTGCAGAGTAATATATACTGATAATTCCAGAACCACCAACTTTCACCCACTAAAATGTGTAGTTCTGTCTCTTCTTGGAGTTATCTGTTTGTGTTTAGTGGTAATTAGCTCATGTTCAAAGCTGAGCTATTTTGAGTATATAGTTCAGAGCTTACTGCAACCTCACTGTGAAGTTTACTCAGTTCTCCTTCTGATGATAGTATTGTACCATTGGCTCTATTAGCAACTCGCTAGTAGCTCAGTAACTCTCATTTAGAGAAGTAATTACGAGCACAGCCTCTGGAGCCAGATGGCCTGAAACTGATTTGCACTGTCACACAGTGACCTTGTATAAGTGTCTTAGCAATTCCATGCCTCAGTTTCTTCATCTGTAAAATGGGGATAGTAAACCATACCTACCACACAGGGTAGTTAACCTGTAGAGAACCCAGTGTGACACATAATAAACACTACACAATTATTTGCTAATATTATTACTTTCCCCAGAATATGGAATAGGCCCTTTAAGTTCCAGGTATGTTCCTGCAATTCTAGGACACATGAGAATGTATGCTCTGAAATCTGGGTCCTCCTGAAACAGTTTGAATATGCCATGTTTGTGTAATTTTTTCTTAAAAAGCTCAGTAATTTTGCCATCAAACACGTTCCTATATCCAAAGCAATTCCCAACTTATACTTTTGAAAGCTGCCCATATTCTGCAGCTGCTGTGTACCCCGTGGTTCAGAAAGCAGACGTCAGTTCTGAACTCTTTTTCCCTATCCCTCTGGTGTCATTTAGTCATTGGCCATATAAGGATGTGCTCTAGGTATACTAGCGGCTACTTGCCTAGCATACAGCCCATTTACCATTCTTCTACTCTTTTCAGCCAGTCGTAGTCTGCAAATCATCCCTCACTCTTGATCGAAAACATGGCATCCACTGACCTCCCCCCCCCCCACGGCTTTTAGAATTTTGTAATTTCTAATGGGCATAGGAACAGAGAATTTGGCCCCCTACAAAGCAATAATACAAAAATGCAATTAAAGAAGTAGTTTCTCAGCTCTACTAACATTTCCAAAATGTATTCCCCCCACCCCCACAGATGCCTTTACTTTTCAGATTTGGATTATATAAACTTCCAAGATATGTTTATGTGATTACTTAATTATACCAATTATTGAACCAGTATTACCTGCCAGAGAGGGTCTTTTTGATCTGGAAAGAGCTCAAAATACTTGTGAGCCAGCTGGGCTGGAGGCAGGGTCTGAAGTCGCAGATTGGTCCAGGTCTGCACAAAGTTGGCCAGATTAACAAAGGTATATAGTCCTAGTCGGTCATTCCCATAGTTTGACAGATGTGTCATGAAAATGCTGATCTGAAAAAGGCAAATGAACTTCAGTGTAAATACAATTTATTTCAACCCTGGGGGGGGCAGTACAATCATAGAAATGCTATTTCCAATTAGTCTTTGCACAGGGTTTCAATTCATGACACATTTTGGCATTGTGGACATGTCCAGGATACTCTCTTTATATTAATGCATATTAGAGGATGTGTTATTAGTAAGAAGTGAACACTCTTTTCTGAGATTTTAACATATTTCATAATAAAAAATGAGTCCAATTGCCATATATCCATGTTGGTGCAATTAGTTTGATGCTGAATAATGTCCTAGATGCTCACACATAATGGCTTCATGTTATGTTACCTATTCATCATAATTTGTGGCAGCAGAATCTCTGGAGGTTGGAATTTTATAATTTCAATCTACTTGATTTGGCTTCTAATGTAGCACTTCAAGTTAAAGAATATAATCAATGTATCACCAATATCAGCATTAAATGAATATCTTCTGATTTGTATTTATTAGAGGACATTATTACAGAGGACTAGGGACTGAATTTTAACTAAAATAAGCATTAACTATTTTCCATCAATAATACTCTCAAGCCCTTTTCCTTATTCATTGGAGGTACTATTTCCAGCATCAAATGCCTCCTTTAAGGCAAGTTTTCAATGTTTGGCTAGATAAAATCAACTCTTCCTATGGAAGCAGCTGACCTAGATTGAATCCATGCATTGAAAACAAAATCACGGTATTTTCTTTATAATAAAATAAATGTAAATTCTTTAGGTTTGATTAAATTTGTCTGGAATGTAGAAGGGGCTTTTTAAAAGCCACTACTTCAAGTGAATACAAATAGTTTTTGTTGGTGAAGTGTTGACAAATGGAAATAATTCTGTATGAGATTTTCAATGGCAAAGAAACCATTGTCTCATTTATGCTGCTATAAAAAAGATCATAAAAGCAATTCATGTGATAATAGTACTTTCCTAAAATGTATAGTGTCATGTGAATGAATAGTAATAGTTATTATAATCATCATAAAAATGAATATAATAGGTTCATTCATTAGAGACTGAAAGAAATATTCAAGAAAATTTATTGAGGTAAAGTAGCAGAGATGAGAGAATGGTTATATTAAGATTGGATACAATTAATCAGGAAAAAAATCTAATTAGTTAGAACTATAAATAAGAGGAAACACTGATATCCTTTAGTCTATAGAGTAAGTCCTGCTGGCTTTCATATGAAAAGCTTCAACTGTGATCAAGAATATTTAATTGTATTTCTATTCACTCTGCCTGAACATATATTAAACCTTAGAACTTTCACAAACAAAATACTTTGAGGGTGACTTTAAATAGCTATCAGAAGACTGACACTGTCATGAAATTAATAAGTAAGACTTTTATTACCATTTTGAATATTTCTGAAAAATGAGACATAAAGTTTAACTTTCTGGTTATTTTTATAGGAGCTTCAATTTGATGACTTTTGTTTCTCTTACTTTTCTGCAAAATGTACAAAAGTCAGTTATTGAGAGATTTAAGAAAATGATGGTTACATTTGGAAGTTCTTTTCTAATGTTTCTTAGAGGCAGTCTCTCATTATTTGTATTAAAAAACATACTTTGCAGTACAGCTCAACAACAATAGCAAAATGATATTTCAAGCTCACTATTAAAGGAAAAATTTTATTACAATATCATATATATAATATATATAATAATCATATTATTTATAATATATATTACATATATTAACCCAGTTAGCCACTAGTTCAAATTTTTGCTTTATTTATGTGAGATATATTTATCAATAATCTATGTGTCTATATTTCACTTGAATAACATCTGCATTGGGCATAAAATGGGAAAATTGGAGATGCCGTGTGACTTTGTGGTACCAAAGCATTTGACCTCCATTTGAACTTACTTTTCAACCCAGAAAACATTTTATTCTGTGACATATAAAGCAGAGTATCATTTTTTTTACCTATATGAGTATAGAAGGTAAAAAATGCTACTTTTTCTTTTTTTAATGTATATTTATTTTTGAGAGAGACAGAGAGAGAGAGACAGAGAGAGAACGTGAGGGGAGAGGGGCAGAGGGAGAGAGACAGAATCTGAAGCCGTATCCAGGTTCTCAGCTGTCCGTACAGAGTGCAGTGTGGGGCTCAAACCCACCAACCATGAGACCATGACCTGAGCTGTAGTCAGACACTCAACTGATTGAGTACCCAGGCGCCCCAGAAAAAAACAATGCTGTCCTTTCTGGTAAAAACACAGGCAATTCAGAATGAGTTAATGACATTGCTTTTACTGAAAGTTGGCAAGAGTTAAGGTCATACTTATAAAGTGTTGAACTTAATCCTATAAAAGAAAAGCCACTTAGCTACCAGTCAGGGAAACGTCCTTAGGTTTTCAGTGCTGTTTTTGTATATCTACTTTACCATAATGCAAAATGCACCATAAGCAAAACGACTATTTTAGAGTGGTGGTTTCGTGATGTGTGTTCCCTCCAACACGGTTAGACTTGGGACGCAAGCCTGGGGTTTGTTTTGTTCTTCTAAGAAAGACAAGGCTCTAAAGGGTCAGGACATAAAATAAACGTGTGTGTGTGTGTGTGTGTGTGTGTGTGTGTATTCTCTCCGTACATGGGATATTCTATGTCTCTTGATGAACATGTAGCCTCTCCAGGTCATCTTCATTAATGTTCACTTAGGAAGATGCGCACAGCAAACAACGGGGCTAGTGAGAAAGGACATGTAGTGATAATACTTTGGTAAAATAATTAGCTTGCTATCTAGACAGTATATCTTTCTTATTCCTGTTCTGACCTAAGACAACTGTATCTGCACTTTATTTCTTGGCAACTGTTTCTGCATGGAATAGAAAGACACGAAGAAGCTTGAAAGGGTTACCAGTTCAGGGAAAATAGATATTACCTTTCCCTGAAAAGGAGGCCTTTCTAACTTTGAGTGCTTTAGAACTAAGAATTTATTTGTTTGCCTTTTTTAAAAGGATAAATGTATCAAAATAGTTATCTTTATTATACATGCAGGACCCAATAAAAAAAATGTCAAAGAAGTTACAATTACATTTCTACAACAGTTTTTGCTACATGCATACTGTAAGTAATTAGTTGTTACCAAAAAGACTAATTAGCTACTTAAAACTCAACTCATAGGAAACTCTGCCAAAGGTATATAGTTTATCTAACAGATGAAGACAATTCTTTCTAGCCTGATACACAGACATCTATAACAACATACTTACTATGATTATTTTTCTATAAAAGGCAAAGGTAAATGCCAAATATCATATGCACTGGTATTCATGAGAGAGCAAACAGATATCATTTGTAAAAGCGTGGCTAAGAGAAAAATGGGGGAAGCTTTATCTATACTTCCCAGCCTCAACCATGTGAATCTAGTAAGTTCCAGCCGGGTATTGGAGATACATGAATCACTACCAAGAAGAATAAGGAGCAAAACATGGGTCTCGGTGCAAAAGCAGTTGGCAATGCAGTCATGTTTCTTTAGAGAAGCTCAGGGGGAAAGGAGAGGAAACGGGTGTAAAATGTGTTACTTATTTATTATAAACTATGCCATTTATGACCTCATCCATGAACATTTTCTTATCCTACTTCCAGATACTTTGCCTGGTTCTGGGTGTGCAAATATAAGTAGGATGATCATCTTGTTAAGTGTTGTTTGTGAAAAATTAAGAATTCAAAAAGCACAAAGGAATTTATAGTGAAAAAAGTCTGTCTCCCATTTCTCTTCTTCGCTCAAGCAGTTTTGTTTTGTTTTGTTTTGTTCTGATGTTCTTCCTGGTGACCAAAGATTAAAAAGCCTGAACATTTGTAACAGATTACCCAGGAAGTTTGTCAAAGTTCAGGTCATCAGACCTTACACTCAGTGATGCTGATTTGCTAGGTCTGGAGGGTGCCCTGCTACCTGCATTTCAGAGAATCATCCCTAGTTGTCTTGATGCGTGTACCAATGAAATGTAACGAGGAAAACTGGCCAGTCCTATTGTTTATTCCCATAGAAAAGTCATTCACCAAAAGCCATTGGCTTTTCTGTGGTGGTCCTTTTGAATACATTTTGAATACATTTTAAGCACAAATATGCCTTGTTAAGTCCATATATGTATTTTGACATCCTAGAGTTATAAGTGTCCCTAGCACAAAGAACAACTGGTAAGTGCCCTTGGCCTCTTCAGGGTTTCTGTACTGTTGACATATGTATGGAGATGCACAGAAAATTAATTTATAAAAAGATCTGGTCCATATAGACATGTGTAATTGATTCCTAATTCCCGTTCCAACCTGTGTTTATTTTATTATTTTTTAACCAAAGCAAAATTCTTTTCCATTTCCATATGTACCTCTCAGATGCATATTACCTTATAACTTCTCTACTTAAAAAACTGCCTTTTGGGGCACCTGGGTGGCTCAGTTGGTTAAGCCTCTGACTTCGACTCAGGTCATGATCTCACAGTCCGTGGGTTCAAGCCCCGCGTCAGGCTCTGTGCTGACAGCTCAGAGCCTGGAGCCTGCTTCAGATTCTGTGTCTCCCTCTCTCTCTGCCCCTCCCCACTCATGCTCTGTGTCTGTCTCAAAAATAAATAAAACATTAAAAAAAACTTGCCTTTCATATTCATTTTTATTTCATAGCATTTAAAAGGTTCTGTGGCAGAGGACAAGTGTACTGTAATTAACTTATTTAGGGGAAAACAGTTTATTTTTATAAAGGAGTGATCAATCTCTGGAAGTTTCATTTTCGTTATCATGAAAACCATATGAGTCCTACCACTGTCAAGATTACACTCCATTATGTAAGCACGTCTCTTTCTGGAAAATAAGTAAAAAAGCAAAACAAAAACCTGATTAGAAAGCTATTCTATTCATGCTCTGGGCCTAAAACTCCTAGAATTTCCCAATTTCAATCCTCAAATAGTTCCTCATTGCCTTCTGCATTAAATAAAACTCAGGATGTCATCCTTAGTGACAACATGGTCCTCGGTTACCTCTTCAATCTTATCTTGTGTCCTCATTCTGTTCCCAGGGCACCTGTCAGCTTGTCTTGCTTACTGCTTCCAGTGCTTCCCTGGACACTCCACCCTTCGTGGCTTGTTTATACACTTTCTTCTTTCTGGAATATTCATCACCCTTTCCTACTTAGCTCAGTTCTGTATATCTAGTCTGTTGCCTCTACCTTTTTAGCTCTCTTTAGGCAAATTCAAGCTTATAAAAATTTGAGCTCCAGAGCACTGCCATGTAGTCTTTCTGCCCTTTTCTTACTCTGGCTTGTATTATTCCTAAAACAAACAAACAAACAAACAAACCCGAAAGAAAAAAAAAAACCAAAACAAAAAAAAAAAGTTTTATTTGTAACTAGATTGTTAAATTCCTTGGAACTGACACGGGTCCTTTCAGCCTTATTCTCTGAACGGCCTATGTATGCACCTTGAGTTGGCAACAATCATCTTAGTTGTAAAATTGGGAAATGTAGGTTAGTTTTTTTTTCAGTGCCGTTCATTCTAGTAATTCCTTAGCACCATTCAAACTGTGGGTCTCCTCAATGATTTATGCATGTCTCTTCTAACTTTATTCCCATCTGCTCTGTAGTCCTCTCCCTGAACTCTACCTCCAGTCTTCACTTACTTTACCACCCTCTTGCTTCTGTTTCCTGTGAAACTTCCTTTGTAAATAAACTTTTAGGTCTTTGACTTTGGCCTGCACATTGGTTAAGAAAGTCGATTCTGCTACCTACTGGCTCTTTGATTTTAGCAAGTCATTTAAACTCTTAATACTTTAACTTACTTATCTAAAAGTAGAAAAAAAAAGGTATAAAATAGTAACTGCCTCACAGTGTTGTTGTGATAATTAAGTGTAATAAAAGAAAACATTCAAAGTGCTGCTTGACACATAGTGATTGCTTATAAATTATAGCTACATATTGTTGTTATTGATATATTATTAATATTTTGGAGGAACATCATTTCCCATTTATAGCTTCCTTCCAGCAGTAAATCAACCTTATCTATACCTCTAGTATCTTAATTCTCTTATTTTTTCTCCATCTGTCAACACCCGTCTGATCCCTTCCTCTAGCAGGCAAGATTCTGTGGCTAACAATCTGAACTTCTCTCCCACTATCACCTTCAGATTCCCAAATCATCTTTTTGCCTTCAGCGTTCTACAAATCGGAGACTTTATATCAGTTTTTCATTCAGTTCTATCAATTTCTTCATTCCTCATATGGAGTGTTCAGCACCCTAGAGAAATACCACATAATGAGAGCTTTTCGTATCACAGAAGCACATATTTCTCAATCTCAATGAATCTTTCTTTTTTAAAAATATTTTAAATGTTTATTTTTGAGAGAAAAGGGGGGGAGGGAGAGTGAGCGAGCAGGGAGGGGCATAGAAAGAGAGGGAGACGGGACAGAGCCCAATGCAGGGCTCGAACTCACGAAACCGTGAGATCATGCCCTGAGCTGACACCAAGAATCAGATGCTTAACCGACTGAGCCGCCCAGGCCCCCACCAGTCTGCTTCCATACTTCTGGGTGTTCTGCTAATTCCTCGTCTTCAGTTCCCTTCGGCAGCTGCCTCAATCTCTCATCCTTCTCTTGGGGTCTGCTTAATTTTTACACTCGTTAATCTCCCAAGTTAATGATTTCATTATTAACAGGGAGTGATGGTCATCAGGCAGGAACTCTTTTAACTTTCTAGTGTTCTTCATATATATATTTGTCTTTTTTCCCAGTTTTATTGAGAAATGATTGGTATACATTATTATATGTTTGAGGAGTATTGATTTACATATATTGTGAAATGATTATCACAATAAGTTCTGCTAACATACATCTTCTTACAGATACAATATAAAGAAAATAAAAAGGAAAAGAATTAAACGGAAAAAGTTTTCTTTTGATGAAAAACTGAGGACGTACTCTCAACAATTTTTTTTAATATATCATACAGCAGTGTTGCCTCTAGTCATCATGTTGTACATGCTTAATATTTCTTTCTTTTATAACTGGAAGTTTGTACTTTTGATCACCTTTCTCCAGTTTTCTTTCCCGCAGTCTCGGTCTGGTCCTCTGCTAACTATAAATCTGATCTTTTTTCTTCCCCTACGAGATTGTTTTTGTTTTTAGACACTACATATAAGTGAGATCATACTGTATTTGTCTTTATCTGACTTGTTTCATCTAGCATGATCCCTTCAATATCTATCTATGTTGTCACCGATAGTAGGATTCCCCCTTTTTATGGCTGAATAATATTCCAGTGTTTGTATGTATTACAACTTCTTTATCCATTTGTCCATCGATGTACACTTAGGCGGTTTCCATGCCTTCACTATTGTAAATAATGCTGCTATGCACATGGGGGCACAGATATATTTTCAAGTTAATGTTTCATTTCCTTTTTATATATTCCCAGAAGTGGAATTGATAGATCATATGGCAGTTCTGTTTTCAATTTTTTGAGGATTACTCATACTGTTTTCCATAATAGTTGTACATATTTACAATCCCTTTTCTCAACATCTATGCCAGCATTTCCTATCGCTTATTCTTTTGATAATAGCCATTCTAACAGGCATGAGGTGATATCTCATTGTGGCTCTGATTTGCATTTCCCTAATAACTGTGGATGTTAGAATCTTTTCATTTACCCATGAGCCTTCCATATATCTTCTTTGGAAACATGCTTGTTCAGGTCCTTTGTCCATCTTTAATTAATTTAATTTGTTTTAAATTTAAACAAATTTAATTTATTTTGTTTTCTATTGAGTTGTATGAATTCTTTATATGCTTTGAATTTTCACTCCTTATTAGATATATAGTTTGCAAATATTTTTTTCCCATTCAGTAGGTTGTCTTTCTCTTTATTTGGCTTCTTTTGCTGTGCAGAAGCTTTTTAGTTGATGTAGTCCCACCAGTTTATTTTTTTATTTTATTGTTTATGCTTTAGGTGTCCTATCTAAAAAACTAATTACCATGACCCATGTCAAGGAACTTTGTTCCTATGTTTTCTACACAAGTTTCATGGTTTCAGGTCTTACATTTAAATCTTAAACCATTTTGGGTTAATTGTTGTGAATGGTAAAAAAGAAATAGGTCCAGTTTCATTCTTTTATATGTAAATATTCAATTATTCCAGCATCATTTTTTGAATAGACTATCTTTATTGAGTATTCTTGGCTCCCTTGTGAAATATTAGTTGTCTCTATATGCTTTATTTCTGGGCTGTCTATTCTGTTCTATTGCTCTATTTGCCTGTTTTTATGCCAGTGCCATACTGCTTTGATGACCATAGCTTTTATATATAGCCTGAAGTCAGGAAGAATGATACCTCCTACTTTCTTCTTCTTTTTCAGGATTTCTTTGGTTATTTAGGGGTTTTGTGATTCCCAGTAAATTTTAGGAATTCTTTTTTTTTTTTTAATTTTTAAGGTTTTTATTTATTTTTGAGAGACAGAGAGAGAGACAACGTGAGCAGGGGAGGGTCAGAGAGAGAAGGAGTCACAGGATCTGAAGACAGGCTCCAGGCTCTGAGCTAGTGGTCAGCACAGAGTCTGATGCGGGGCTTGAACCCACGAACCATGAGATCATGACCTGAGCCGAAGTCAGACACTTAACTGACTGGGCCACCCAGGCACCCCAGGAATTCTTTTTTTTTTTTTACTCTGTAAAAAATGCCATTGAAATTTTGATAGGAATTGCTTTTAATCTATAGATGGCTTTCAGTAGTATTGATATTTTAACAACATTCATTCTTCTAATCCATGAACATAGGATATCTTTTTACTTATTTGTGTCATCTTTGATTTCTTTCATGAATGTCTTGGAATTTTCAGCATAGAGTACTTTCACCTCATTAGTTAAATTTACTCTTAAGTATTTTATTTTTTTGATGCTATTATAAATATGATTGATTTCATTTCTTCAGAAATTTTGTGGTTAGAGTACAGAAGTGCTACTGATTTTTGTATATTAATTCTATTTCTTGCAACTTTACTGAATTCACTGATTATATCTAAAAGTTTTGTTGAATGAGTCTTTGGGGTTTTCTCTATATAAAATCATGTCACCTATAAATAGAGACAATTATACCTCTTTCTTTCCAATTCTGATACTTTTCATTTCTTTTCCTAGCCTATCGCTCTAGCAAGGACTTCTAGTACTATGTCAGATTGGAGTGGTGAGAATGAGCATTCTTTTCTTGTTTCTGATCTTAGAGGAAAAATTTCATCATTTTACCACTGAATATGATGTTAGCTGTGGGCCTGTTATACATGTCTTTTTAGTATGTATTATTATGTTGAGATATTATTATGATGAGATATGTTCCTTTTGTGCCTAATTTGTTTAGAGTTTTTAACATGAATGGATGTCGAATTTTGTCAAGGGCCTTTACTGTATCTATTGAGATAATCATATATTTCTTTTATTCTATTACTGTGATGGATCATTAATTGATTTGCATATGTCCAACTATCCTTGCTTCACAGGGATAAATTCCACTTGAATTTGTTGCTTTTAAAATTCTTTCTTTGTCTCTGACTTTTGGCAATTTAATTATAATGTGTTTTAGTATATATCTATTCAGGTTCAACCTATTTGGGATCCTTGGGCCTCATAGATTTGGATATTCATTCCTCTTCCCATTTTTGGGAAGTTTTTAGCCATTATTATTTTAAATATATTTTCTGTTCCTTTACTTTTTTTCTTCTCTTTCTGGAATTCCCATAGTATAAATATTGTTCCTTTTCATTGTGTTCTATAATTCCCATAGATTTTCTCTTTCTTTCTTTCTCTCTCCCTTTCTTTCTTCTCTCTCTCTCTCTCTCTCTCTCTCTCTCTCTCTTTCTCTCTCTTTCTTTCTTTCCCTCTCTGGCTAATTTCCAATGTCCTATATTTCAAGTTGCTAATTTTTTCTTCTGTGAGTCTATTTTGAAACTTCAATAAATTATTCAGTCCAGTTATTGTATTTTTCAACTCTAGAGTTTCTTTCTCTCTTTTATTTTGATGGTTACTATTTTCTTGTCAAACTTCTCATTTTGTTCATGTATTGTTTTCCCAATTTTGTGTAGTTGCCTGTGTTTTCTTATAGTTCACTAAGGATAAAAGGATTATTCCGAATTCTCTTTCTGACAGTTCATAGGGTCAGTTATTGGAGCTTGCTTGCTTCCTTCCTTCCTTTCTTTCTTTTTCTAGGTGGTGTCATGATTTCCTGATTTTTCATGATCCTTGATTCCTTACACTCTAGCTGTGCATTTGAGTAATGGGACTCCTCTTCTAGACTTTATAGTTTGATCTGGCAGAGACAGTTCTTAACTAGCCAGCTCAGTTTGGGTTTCTGGGTATGTTTGCTCATAATGTTTTTGGAAAGGTGGGGCCTGTTATTATAATCTACTTATGGGTGAGGCAACTGTTCAAGCTTTGAGGATGGGGATGGGGGGTTGTACCACTAGCTGGAACAGTTGGATAGTACTGCTGGACTCTTTCTTTTCTTATCTTTTTTCTTTCTTTTTCTTATTTACTTTCTTTTTCTTCCTTTTCTTTCTTTCTTCCTTTCTTTCTTCCTTCCTTTCTTTCTTTCTTTCGAGAGAGGGAGAGGGAGAATCTTAAGCAGGCTACACACTTAGTGGCTTATTTCCATATCCAAGTAAGGCTGTAAGATGGGGACTGCAGTTGCCTAAATTCTCTGGTCATATTCACTAGGTTTACTTGGTCAGGACAGGTGACTACATTCAGTAGTGGACAGGGCTGTGACATAGCATCTCTGCCCTGGTAGGGCAGCAGGCCAGGTCCCAGGGCCTATATACGTTATTGTTTGGGGGCCCAAATCAGGCCTGAGCGTGTATAGAATTCCCTGGTCTGGTTAAAGTACCAGTTTTCCTCTGTAGACCAGGTAAGCCATAGGCTGTGCTCTCTGTTCCAATTCCACTGTACACAGGGCTGTTGAATGGGCTATACAGCCTCCTGTGTGCTCTGGTTAGGTTCTCTGGTCAGACAGGCTGAAGGCTTTATTTAGCAATGAGTGGAGCTATAAATTGAATTCCTAGAATGGGAGCAGTGGAATAAACAGTTCTAAAACTGGTAAAGCTCTTTGTTGTCATAACTTAAGCTAACCTGCAGTCCAAGTTCCCCAACTAAATGGGGCCACTGGTTTTGCCCTGCAAACTGTTGGCTTTGTCTGTGCTTCTCTTGGTTGGAGTGTCAGTGGGCCTCAGGGCTTTCAGGTATTTGTTTTAGCCCTTCTGGTCAGATGGGGCTGGAAGGTACTCTCCACAGTGTGTTGGGCTATGTCTCAGTGCCTTGCCTGGGTGGGAGCCCCTTGGCTACTCTCAGTTTCCCAAACAGACTGCCTAGTTGGAAGGGTAAGGAGACATCCTCAGCTATGGGTATGAATTAGTCTCCTTGCTTGTGCATAGCATGAGAAATCTTCATGTCTGGTGCTGGCTTTGCTCTGGAGGTGTTTCTCTTAGCGCTCCCACCTCTTGGCTCAAGTACCGCTGGCCACACAGCTTTCAGGAGTTTCACCAACTTCTTGGTCAGATTGGGCTAGAAGGCACCCTTCACAGCAAGTGAAGTTGTGACTCAGCACTTTGCCTGGGGGGTGGGTAAACCAGGCTCTAGAGCTGGCAGAACTCCTCGTTTGAAGATGTGAATCAGTCAGGTCTGCTCCCCTCCGCCAAATTCTCTGGTCAGAGTATGCCCCCAACTTGGTTTTGAATATGAGCAAAGCTGTTGGTTGGTGTTACTACTTGGGTGCTGTAGGTATGGACTTGGTTGGCCAAGGTTTGTGTGCTGGTGGTTGCAAGTTCATTTCCACTTTTCCAGCACAACCAGATTCCCAATGGCTGGGCCCTGAAGATTCTCCTGCAGTTCCCATGCTATAAAATAAGAGTAGGAGCTCTCATAGAGTGACCCACAATGCTTGGGGAGGTTGATTGTCATCTCTCAGTTCTCTTCTCCCATTAGGGGAATTGAAGGGTCAGGAAAGACATCGCTGTGTGATGCTATGCTGTTCTGGGGGAGGAGCAATGTGGTCAGTATATAGTCATTTCTCTTAACCTTCTAATGCATTCTGTCTTGGTCCCTAAGGTCAAGGCTGTGCTTTAGCCTCACCACCATGTTTTAGGGTCCTCTCTATGGTATCTTGCTCATGAGTAGATGTTAGTTGTTCTTATAAAGGGAGTAAGTCAGGAATGACCTATGTTGCCATCATGGTCAGGAAGAGGTGTTTTATTTTGAATTTAAGACTAATATATCTCCCAGTACTTTTCACCCCATCTACTTAAACTCCCAAGAGATCTCATTTACATAAATGCTTATTTATTTATTTTTGAGAGAGAAGGAGGGAGGGAGAAGAAAGAGAGAGAGAGAGAGAGGCACAAAGAGAAAGGGAGAGACGAATCCCAAGTAGGCTCCATGCTGTCAGTGCAGAGCCCAATGTGGGGCTCAAACTCATGAACCTTGAAATCATGGTCTGAGCCAAAATCAAGACTCAAATGCTTAGGGGTGCCTAGATGGCTCAGTTGGTTATGCATCCAACTTTAGCTCAGGTCATGATCTCACAGTATGTGGATTCGAGCCCTGTGTCAGGCTGTGTGCTGACAGCTTGGAACCTGAAGCCTTCGTCAGATTCTGTGGTTCCCTCTCTCTCTGCCCTTCCCCGACTTGTGTGCTCACTCACTTGATATCTCTCTCTCTCTCAAAAATAAATAAATATTAAAAGAAAAAGAGTTGGACACTAACCGACTAAACCAGGTTTCCCTCTATTTTTAATTCTCTCTACTGATCCCTCCCTAATACCTGAAAACAGGCTGTAATTTCCTTTTATCTCAGGCTCTCTCTTGAGTGCTTATCTTTTCTAACGACTGTCCATCCTAGTCAAGTTCTACAGTGCAGTAGTGTTTAAGTACTGTCTTTACTCATCAGTTTCCTCTTCCAATCTGGTTTTTGTCCTCGTTACTCTACTTGTCAAAGATGAGCAATGGCCTCCAAGTTACATCATCCTATGGCTCCTCAGTAGTCTTTATCAACCTGCTGCATTTGGCAGTGCTCCACTTGATGACACTTAAGTTTTTCTCCCTTCTTGGCTTTTTTGAAACTGTTTTCTCCTATTTTTTCTTTACTATTTCCTTCCCTGAAAACTCTTTCTCATGTTCTCCTTGAGTTGCTAGTGTTTCTTAGGGTTTTGTTCTTTGCTGTGAACAAAGAACAAATCTCTAAGTACCATTCATATATTTGTCCTAAATTTTATCCACAAGCATTTAAGTTTCTAGTTAACATTTATACCCAAATATCCCATATCCATCTCACTTTAAACACGGCTAACTTGAATTCATTATATGTTCATAGTAAAGTGTAACTAAGTTCTAGGAGAGCGGAGACCTCATTTGTTTCATCATGGCTGGATCTCTAGCACCCAACCACCCAGATTTCAGCATGTAATCAACTTAAAAATTATTAATGAGATTTTGGCATTTTTTAGTACTAAGTCTTCAAAACCTGCTATGCTATTTTTATGCTTGCAAGTGTCTCATTTTGGCATAGCCACATTTCATGTGTATAATAGTCACATGTAGCTAGTGGCTACCATACTGTATAGTCTGGCTCTAGAGTCTGTGCCCTTAATGCTTTAGGAGTCCAACATGATCTAGCCCCTCCCTTCTTTTCTCTCTTCCTATCGTTCTGCTTGCCTTCTTTTACTTTCTATTCCAACAAATGCCTCTGTGCATTTGTATATGTTTCTTCTACCTACCTGGAATACCCTTTTGTCTCTTTCTAATTCATGGCATTCCCAGTTTTAGGTGACCTCTCTTTTGTATATTCTAATGTATCTTATTCTGTCCTATAATAACTACTGAGATAAGTTGTTTTGGCTTGTTTATGTTACTCTGGCTAAACTGTGAGCTTACCACTAGCAGCGACCATGTTATTATCTTCTTTATGTCTACAGTTAGATGCATGGTTCATTAGAGAAATGTCTGTTAAACTTAATTTAATTGCATAATTGATTACCTTCAATGTTTGTTGAAGCAAATGAAGACCACCTCATTATGGTAGTCTTTCTCCTGTTAAAAATCATATGTTTAATGTAAAAAATTGGAGAATGAAAAATATTTAAAAATTAAAAGAAAGAAGCCAAAATTGCCCCAGGTTCACCATCTACCCAGAGGCTATTCTTTCTCTGTAAGAGAGTCTGGGATGAGAGGCTTATTGATTCTTCTCCAGTGGGCGATTTCATTCTTCATCTTGCTTACAGAGGTTTCTGATCCCCTAGTGTTTGGAACATGAAGACGAAGGAAGCAGGATAACACAGGGAATTATTACTTGACGTGTAGTGTCAAACGATGACATATGTTTAAGGACATCTGAGGTCTGTGGAGACACTCCTTCCAGGCCTCACCAGTGCAATTTCCTTTTCTGGGCTGGTGCATTCCCCAGTCCTTCCTCAGGAGTCCTTTTTTGCAGTACCTCTTTACTACTACTACTACTACTACTACTACTACTACTACTACTACTACTATTTTTAGAGAGAGAGAGCACACACAGGGTTAAGGGACAGAGATAGAGAGGGGGAGAGAATCTAAGCAGGTTCCATGTTCAGCACAGAGCACAACACAGGGCATGATCCCATCACCCTTGGATCATGACCTGAGCCAAACTGAAAGTTGGATGCTTAACTGACTGAGCCATGCAGGCATCCCGAGCAGGACCCTTTTAAATGGATTCCAGGGTAACATTCTAACTAAGAACTACACATCTGGGCTTAGGATTTAGGGGCCTTTGGCCTGACTTGGGAATAGGGGCACATATTTCCCAGATATGGCCCCTCCTCTTCTGACACAGACCATTTTAGCCAAACTCTGTCTCATGCTTCAGTTTTACCAGTCTAGAGGCAAACAGAAGCCTAATGTGACCCTCTTGTGTAGGGAACACATACCAAGCTTTCTGATGGTTCCAGGGACCCTCGCACCAAAGCTGAGATGGGCAGCAGTGCTGTCATTCACCTCTCTGCTCTCGCGGATAGAGGGTGGTGGGGATTGTGCTCACCGCACAGCATGTCTTTCCAAAACTCCTTCCCACAAATTATCCTTAACTTCAAGGAACTTGACCATTTAATCCTGGATGTGCGTGAAACATTTGACATTTTTGCACTGTGGTTCTGCTCACAGCTCACTTTATGCCTCATACCTTTCATATTTTTGTGCTATTACAACTGTTTTAGGTTAAAAATTACTTTCATTAGTTTTATCACCTTGTCCAGCAGGAGAAAAAAAGATGTCACTTTCATTTCTAAGGCTGAAATTCATTGAGTACTGTTTTTCTCCCTGGCTTGTAGCTTAGTCATCATTTAAAAACCCAAAGGAAAGCTCAATTGCAAAACAATTTGACAAAGGCCTCTTAACATTTTGAATTGAGGATCTGATAGGCTTTAAAGGAAATCTGGAAGGGTAAATCAATTGCTCTCAATTAGGGGCAAGTTTCAAAAGTACACTGATGAGGTCAATGTAATTTAAATCAATTTAGTGTGGATCATTTGTCTCTTCATCACATTTATGTCTCTCACTTAATTTTTCTGGCAATACATGTAGAGCTGCAAATTCAGCCCTTTTATTACAAGCTAATGATTGACGGTCAAGTAACATTTCTGCTAGGTGCCAGGAGAAGTAATTCTATTGGTTTAATTCATTGTCGTTACCTTAGCTGCTGAACAAATGTTGGCATGTCACAAGAGCACCTGCAACTCTCAGACCACCAAGTTTTGACTAATTTGGCACTGTGTACCTGAGACGTACGGTTCGGGTATTGTCTCTACGTTAGCCTGTTACAGTTACTTGGAGCCAGACGACAGCTGCTCTTGTTCTAGGAGACCCAGGAAGGGACAGGGTAATGAACACGGCAATAGCTTACGATAGATTTAAAATTGACTAATTAAGAGAAAACCTTATTTAAGCAACACTGTTGCACAGAGGTAATATTCAATTTTGCAATGAAAACATATGTGCTTTTTTTGGTAGAAAACATTGTTTCTTTGTTTTAAAGCACTGTCTTCTTAGCATAATGAAGATATATAGGGAACATGAAATTAAAGCTCCCTAAACGTGTTTAATTTAACTGAAAACAAACAAACAACCTCTTTCAAGTAATGAACCCACATTAAAATCTGATTTGGGCTCAGAGGTGAATGAATTAAATTTAGGTAATCACAGAGTCAGCTTCCTCATCAAGTGGTTTCAAGGAATTGTGTTTGCTGACAAAACCAAATTACGCTGGTTGGTAAAAGAAAATCTAGATTTTCAGATCTAGTGACTAATAGTTGTCAAGTTACTAAATATTCAAGACCACTTAAAATTTTCTTTCTTTTTAAAAAATTTTTTTACATTTATTTATTTTTGAGAAACCAAGCACAAGTATGGGAGGGGCAGAGAGAGAAGGAGACACAGAATCTGATGCAGGCTCCAGGCTCCAGGCTCCAAGCTGTCAGCACAGAGCCCATCGTGGGGCTCAAACTCACAAACTGAGATCATGACCTGAGCCGAAGTCAGATGCTTAACCGGCTGAGCCACCCAGGTGCCCCTAAAAATTTCTATTTATTTAAGATGGCCCCTTTAATAAAGTGAATTGTAAAATATTGAAAGATTTGGGGGGCTATCAATTTTGTATGGGAGTTTTTTGTAGACAGTAAAGACACAAATAACAAACACTGCAAAGAATAAACAATCACTAGATATTAGCAGTCATGCAAATATCTATACCTGTAAGTAGAGGGAAAATAGAAAATAGTAGAAGTTGACTGAACCCTATACAAGCCATATCTTATTGTTTTGGTTGAAAAATGACATTTAAAAAATAAAGTTTGGCACAAGGCAATATTAGCAAAATAGTTATTTCAGGGCTTTGAAGGGATAAGGAGATGACCGACCCAGAAAAAAGAGTCAGCTGAGGTACTGTATAATAATTAAAGGTAAGATACTGAAAAGTGCATTTCCAAAAAGATGGGGAAAAACTAGAAATACTAAAGATTCCAAACCTTTATGAGTCAGCACAGCTAGAGGTTACCCTTTGCCAAAGCTGCTGGCAGCTGGAGGAGCTATTTCAGTGTGGTGAGAACGAGACCATGCTAAAGGTTTCTAATGCTAGGGATAAAAGGTGAAAAGGCCACCGAAGATTTCAACTAAACCAGATATCTATTTCAAAAAGCAAATTTTATTTTATTGTTTTAAATTTTCTTAAATATGTATTTATTTTTGAGAGAGACAGAGCACAAACAACGGAAGGGCCGAGAGAGAGAAGACATAGAATTTGAAGCAGACTCCAGGCTCCGAGCTGTCACCACAGAGCCGGACATGGGGCTCAAACTCATGAACTGTGAGGTCATGACCTGAGCTGAAGTCTGATGCTTAACTGAATGAGCCACCCAGGAGCCCCTCAAAAAGTTTTTTGTAATAGGAGCCCCACATTTGGTTTATGATTTGTAATTCTTGCTTTAAGACAGAAGTCCTTTAAAAGAATTCACTTATAGATAAACCAATCTATAAGTAATACTGTTATGTAATGAGGAATTACATTTTTTTAAAAAGTTAATATTCTTAGGAACTAAGTATACACTTGCTTGTTTAAAAAGAACTGGAGTTTATGGTTTGCCTC
Source organism: Suricata suricatta (assembly GCF_006229205.1). Taxonomy (NCBI): domain Eukaryota; kingdom Metazoa; phylum Chordata; class Mammalia; order Carnivora; family Herpestidae; genus Suricata; species Suricata suricatta. The sequence goes on from NC_043700.1 coordinate 99,492,316, forward strand.
CCTCCCTCTTCTTGATTATTTTTTCCTCTTCCCCTCCATAAGAGAGTCTTAAATACTGAGAATAATCTGATGGTTTGATGGGGGTGGGGGAGAGGAGAAAATGGGTGATGGGCGTGGAGGAGGGCACTTGTTGGAATGAGCACTGAGCCAATGTGACAATAATCTATAATGAAAAAATAACAAAAAAACACCCAAAAATTAAACAAAAAATAAAAACAAATAAAAAAAGAACTGGAGTTTATAAATGTTTCCCTACTAAAACTGGCAACACTTGTAGATAGTAGCAACTCCCCAAAACTGAACCTAACAGGTTCAAGGTGACTCATGAGGGTTTGAAGTCTGAAGTGTAGATCCAGTCTTCTACTAAAGGTCAACATTTTCATAGTGACTTAAGGAAAAATTCCAAAAATATTTGCTTGCATATTATTATTATTATTATTATTATTATTATTACTATTACAATAAAGGAAGCTTTGGACACATTCGAATTTTTGAAAGAAATCCAAGGGTTTTTTTTAATAAATGATCCCTTTTAATACCAATGTCAAGGGAGCAGTACCTGCTGAATAAGAAAGTTCGCCCTGTTAGAGAGGACACATGGGTAAATGGGGAGAATGGAGGAGGACAGGATTCTCCTGTCCCAGCTATGGAGGGAATTTTCTCTACTTCTCTAAATCCTTATTCCATTTAAGTTTACTAGAACTCTTCTATGACACTCATTTGTGTTATTTTGGGTGAGGCAATAAACTGCCAGGTGTTTAGGTGCCTCATCTGTAACATTGGGATAATAATTATATTCCCCAAAGGCTCAGGCTGTAACACATGATTTCTTAAATTCTCTTTCTGCTTAATGTTCACAAACCAATGGTTCTCTTCTTCATGCTATAACAATACATGTTGCAATACTATTCAGTTCTAGGCTTTCCACACATTTCTGTTTTTATATATCCATATTTTTCTTTTATAAAAGTTTGTCTCTTGAACCCTATGGCTACCACAGACCTTAGGCCTCATTGCTTTTAAAACTTATTTTGATCTGATGTGGAACTTAGCAACATTTTTTTAGATATGTCTCCTAAGGCAAAGGAAACAAAAGCAAAAATAAACTATTGGGACTACATCAGAATAAAAAGTTTCTGCACAGAAAAGGAAACAATCAACAAAACTTAAAGACAGCCTACTGAGTGGGATAGGATATCTCTGATAAAGGGTTAGTATCCAGAATATGTTGGATATCCACATGGCCAGCAGACATATGAGAAGATGTTCAATATCACTCATCATCAGGGAAATATAAGTCAAAACGACAATGAGATATTATTTCACACCCATCAGGCTAAAATCACAAACACAATTAACAAGTGTTGGCAAGGATGTGGTGAAATAGCAACCCTCTTGCACTCTTGGTGGGAGTGCAGACTGGTGCAGCCACTGTAAAAAAAACACTGTGGAGGCTCCCCAAAAAGTTAAAAATTGAACTATCCTCTGATCCAGTAATTGCATTACTGAATATTTACCTCCAAAATATAAAACACTAATTTGAAGGGATACACGTACCCCTCTGTTTATTGTAGCATTATTTACAATTGCAAATTTATGGAAGCAGCTCAAGTATCCACTGATAGATGAATGGATAAAGCAGAAGTGGTATATATAAAAAAAGGAATATTAGTGAACCATAAAGAATGAAATATTGCCATTTGCAACAACATGGATGGAGCTAGAGAGGATAGTGCTAAGTGAAATTAATCAATCAAAGAAAGACAAATACCATATTATTTCACTCATAGTGGAATTTAAGAAACAAAGCAAATGAGTGAAGCAAAAAAGAGAGAGAGAGAGAGAAATCAAGATAAAGACCCTTACCTATAGAGAACATACTTATGGTCACCAGAGGGGAGATGTTGGGGGGATGCGTGAAAAACAGATGATGGATATTAAACAGTAACTTATCATGATGAGTGCTGTATAGAATTCTTGAGTCACTATATTGTACATCTGAAAACAATATAACACTACATTAAGTACACTGGAATTAAAGTAAAAACTTAATAAAAAACTTATTTTGGATATGTAATATTGCATCATATAAAATTCTAAAGGTGCAAAAAGGCACACAGTGAAACATATTCTTACTTCTGTCCTTCAGCCACTCAGTTCTTTTACCAAGAAGTCACTAGCACCAGTATATGTGTTTTTCCAGCAATATTCTGTGTATACAAAAGCAAGTGTGTGTGTGTGTGTGTGTGTGTGTGTGTGTGTGTATATTTCTCTTTTTTTGTAATACTGATAGGTATATATGCCTTTGTAATTGATATATATTTAAATTGACACATGTGCCTTTATAATATTGATAAATATTGCCAAATTGCTTTCCAAAGAAATTGTAACAATTTACATTCCTACTGACAATGTGTAAGAGTTAGGCCATAGTACTTTTTTTTCCTGAACCACTCTAATAGATTCCTAAATGATCTCTTCACTTTTATTTCTCCCAACTCTGTTATATCCCAAATGCTGACATGAGAGAAATTCTCCTAAAGCAACACTCCTTTGTTTAGAAAATACTGAAAAAAAACATAATGAAGAAGTAGGGGGCTCCATACTTCCCGCCTGCATCTCTCAAACAAAGAAAGACTGAAACCAAAGGACTCTGAACCCCAAGAGTCTGGGAGGAAAGGAGACAGAGTCTACTAGGAAGACAGCCTTATAGGGCTACTTCAAGGTACAAACCAAAGCATATATGTGGAGAGTCCAAAACATCACTACAAGTAGGGAAATAAAATAACAAAAGTCACAAAAGAGACCAAGGGACACTCTTCAAAAAGCACTTCCTGAATGGCCATGCCCTGGCCAGTGTATGAGCCTCCTTTAATATAGCAGTACTCACAGGTACAGAGTACATAACAAGCTTTTAAAACTTACAGGAGACAGAAAACTAGCCAAAATGATGAAATGGAATAACTCTCCTCCAAAGAAATTCCAGGAAAGGTAACGGCTAAAGAATTGATCAAAACAGATATAAGCAACGTAACTGAACAAGAATTTAGAACAATAGTCATAAAACTAATTGCTAGGCTTGAAAAAGGCATTGAAGACAGCAGAGACTCCATTGCTGCAAAGATACTGGATCTTAAAAATAGTTATGATGAATTAAAAAAATGCTGTAAATGAGGTGCAAAATAAAATAGAGGGGGCCACTGTGCAGTTGAAGAGGCAGAGAGAATAGGTGAATTACAAGATAAAATTATAGAAAAAGAGGAAGCTGAGAAAAAGAGAGATAAATTGATTCAGATGTACAAAAGGAGAATTCAAGAACTGAGTGATACAATCAAATGGAACAATATCCATATCATAGGAATTCCATAAGAAGAAGAAGAAGAAGAGAGAGAAAGGGGGTGAAGAGGTACTTGAACAAATCATAGCTGAGAATTTCCCAACCTGGGGAAGGAAACAGACATTGAAATCCAAGAGGCACAGAGAACCCCCCTCAGATGTAACTTAAATCGATCTTCTACATGACATATGATAGTGAAACTGGCAAAATATAAGAATAAAGAGAGAATTCTGAAAGCAGGTAGGGGTAAATCGGCCTTAACATACAAAGGTACATATATCAGGGTAGTAGCAGACCTATCTACTGAAACTTGGCAGACCGGAAAGGAATGGCAGGAAATCTTCAATGTGATGAACAGAAAAAATATGCAGCCAAGAATCCTTTATCCAGCAAGCCTGTCATTAAGAATAGAAGGAGAGATAAAGGTTTTTCTAAACAAACAAAAACTGAAGGGATTCATCACCACTAAACCATCTCTACAAGAGATGCTAAGGGGGACTCTATGAGGGAAATGTTGCAAGGAACACAAAGTACCTGAAACACCACTACAGTCATGAATCCTACAGAGAACACAATGACTCTAAACCCATCTTTCAATAATAACACTGAATATAAATGGACTAAATGCTCAAATCAAAAGACAGAGGGTATCAGAATGGATAAGAAACAAGACCCATCTATTTGCTGTCTACAAAAGACACATTTTAGACCTGAGGACACATTCAGATTGAAAGTGAGGGGATGTGTTGTGACAGGTATCAACTATCCATTAGATACTGAATCAATTTTTCTTAAGCACTACTCACTGCTTGCTTTTCTTGAAGCTAGATCATTCTGAAAATTTCCTGTTAGACCTATGAGTGGAAACATATGGTATCTGTCCTTCTCTGCCTGACTTATTTCGCTTAGCATGACACCCTCAAGGTCCATCCACTTTCCTACAAATGGCCATATTTCATTCTTTCTCATTGCCATGTAGTACTCCATTGTATATATATACCACATCTTCTTGATCCACTCATCAGGTGATGGACATTTAGGCTTTTTCCATGTTTTGGCTATTGTTGACATTGCTGCTATGAACATTGGGGTACATGTGCTCCTATGCATCAGCACTTCTGTATCCCTTGGGTAAATCCCTAGCAGTGCATTTTATATACTGTTAAGTGAAACTGCAATACAATCTAAGTTTATTTTGGAAAAAAAAATAAATGAGAAGTTTATATTCACCATAAATTTTTACTATATATAACATTGTTTTAAATGGTATAATGTACTCTAGCCACAGTGCACAAAGTTTAAAAGACCAAGTAAGGTAATTTTAGGTATTTTTGTCATATTGAAATTAAAAATTTTTAAAATCGTTATATAACTGATTGGTCTACAAAAGAAATATATGTGGAGTCACTAATTATTTAATGAATAATGAAATTTATGTATCCAATCTAACTTTTCAAAATGAAATAATGAGTTTTCATTGTAAAAAAAAATAAAAAATAAAAAATAAAAATCTGAAAAAAAAAAAAGAAAGTGAGGGGATGGAGAAATATCTATCATGCTACTGGAAGTCAAAAGAAAGCTAGAGTAGCCATACTTATATCAGACAAACTGGACTTTAAAGCAAAGGCAATAAAAAGAGATGAATAAGGGCATTATATAATAATTACAGGGTCTATCCATCAGGAAAAGCTAACAATTATAAATGTCTATGCACCTAATTTGGAAGCACTCAAATATATAAAACAATCACAAACATAAGCAATGTTATTGGTAAGAATGTGCTAATTGCAGGGGACTTTAATACCCCACTTATAGCAATGGATAGATCAACCTGACAGAAAATAACTAAAGAAACAATGGACCTGAATGACACATTTGACCAGAAGGACTTGACAGATATATTTAGAACTCTACATACCAAAGCTATGGAATTCATTATCTTCTCGTGTGCACATGGCACATTCTCCAAGATAGATCACATACTGGGTCATAAAGCAGCCTTCCATAAATATAAAAGAATTGAGATCATACCATGCACACATTCAGATTGCAATGCTATGAAATTTGAAAGCAATCACAGAAAAAGTCTGGAAAACCTCCAAAACATGGAGGTTAAAGAATACCCTATGAAAGAACGAATAGGTTAACCAGGCAATTAGAGAAGAAATTAAAAAAAAATGGAAACAAATGAAAATTAAAATACAAACAATCCAAACTCTTTGGGATGCAGCAAAGGCAGTACTAAGAGGAGAATACATTGCAATTCAGGCCTATCTCAAGAAACTAGAAAAAGCCCAAATACAAAATCTAACAGCACACCTAAAGGAACTAGAAGCAGAGCAGCAAGAACACCCCAAGCCCAGCAGAAGAAGAGAAATAATAAAGATCAGGGTAGAAATAAACAATATAGAATCCCAAACAAACAAACAAACAAAAACACACTAATGATTGAACAGATCAATGAAACTAAGAGTTGGTTTTTTGAAAAAAAAAAAAAAAAAGAGCACCTAAATAGAAAAAATCATGAATGAAAATGGATTTATTACAACAAATCCCTCAGAAATACAAGCATTTATCAGAGAATACTATGAAAAATCATATGTCAACAAACTGGACAACCTAGAAGAAATGGACAAGTTCCTAAACACACATGCACTACCGAAATTCAAACAGGAAGAAGTAGAAAATGTGAACAGACCCATAACTAGTGAAGAAATTGAATCAGTTTTCAAAAATCTCCCAACGAATAAGAGCCCTGGACCAGATAGCTTTCCTGAGAAATTCTACCAGACATTTAAATCAGAGTCAATAACCATTCTTCTCAAGCTGTTCAAAAAAATAGAAATGGAAGAAAAGCTTTCAGACTCATTCTATGAAGCCAGCATCAGTTTGATTCCCAAACCAGAGACCTAGCCAAAACAAAAACTAAAAAAACAAAAAAACAAAAAAAGAGTAATAATAGGCCAATATCCCTGATAAATATGGATGCAAAACTTCACAGCAAGGTATTGGCAAACTGAATTCAACAGCATATAAAAAGAATTACTCACCATGATCAAGTGAATTCATTCCTGGGTTACAGGGCCAGTTTAATATTGCAAATCAATCAATATGATACATCACATTAACAAAAGAAAAGATAAAAACTATATGATCCTGTCAATAGATGCAGAAAAAGCATTTGACAAAATACAGCATCCTTAATAAAAACCCTCGAGAAAGTTGGGATAGAAGAACGTACTTAAACATCATAAAAGCCATTTATGAAAAGCCCGCAACTAATATCATCCTCAATGGGGAAAAACTGAGAGCTTTCCCCCTGAGATCAGGAACACGACAGGGATGTCCACTCTCACCACTGTTGTTTAACATAGTGCTGGAAGTCCTAGCATCAGAAATCAGACAACGGAAGAAAATAAAAGGCATCAGAATTGGCAAAGATGAAGTCAAACTTTCACTTTTCGCAGATGACATGATACTCTACATGGAAAACTTGACCAACTCCACCAGAAGCCTACTAGAACGGATCCATGAATTCAGCAAAGTTGCAGGGTACAAAATCAATGTACAGAAATTGGTTGCATTTTTATACACCAATAAGGAAGCAACAGAAACAGAAATCAAGAAACTGATCCCATTCACAATTGCACCAAAACCCATAAAATACCTAGGAGTAAACCTAACCAAAGATGTAAAAGACCTGTACTATGAAAACTAGAGAAAACTTATAAAAGAAATTGAAGAAGACACAAAGAAATGGAAACACATTTCATGCTCATGGATCAGAAGAATAAACATTGTTTAAATGTCAATACGACCCCAAACAATCCACACAGTCAAAGCAATCCCAATAAAAATTGTACCAGCATTATTCTGAAAGCTAGAGCAAACAATCTTAAAATTTGGAACCATAAAAGATCCCAAATAGTCAAAGTCGTATTGAAGAAGAAAACCAAAATGGGAGGCATCATAATCCCAGACTTTAGCCTCTACTAGAAAGCTGTCATCATCAAGACAGTATGGTATTGGCACAAAAACAGACACATAGACTAATGAAATAGAATAAAGAACCCAGAACTGGACCCACAAATGTACAGCCAATTAATTTTTGACAAAGCAGGAAAGAGTATCCGATGGAAAAAAGACTGCCTCTTTAGCAGGTGGTGCTGGGAGAACTGGACAGCAACATGCAGAAGAATGAAACTAGACCATTTTCTTACACCATACACAAAAATAAACTCAAAATGGCTGAAAGACCTGAGTGTGAGACAGGAAACCATCAAAACCCTCGAGGAGAAAGTAGGAAACAACCTCCTTGACCTCAACCGCAGCAATTTCCGACTCAACACATCCCCAAAGGCAAGGGAATTGAAAGCAACAATGAACTACTGGGACCTTATCAAGATCAAAAGCTTCTGCACTGCAAAGGAAACAATCAAGACAACTAATAGGCAACCGATGGAATGGGAAAAGATAGTTGCAAATGACATATCAGATAAAGGGCTAGTATCCAAAATCTACAAGGAACTCACCAAACTCCACACCCACAAAACAAATAACCCAGTGAAGAAATGGGCAGAAGACATAAACAGACACCTCTCCAAAGAGGACATCCAGATGGCCTACAGGCACATGAAATGATGCTCAACATCACTCATCATCAGGGAAACACAAATCAAAACCACACTGAGATACCACCTCACACCAGTCAGAGTGGCTAAAATGAACAAATCAAGAGACTATGGATGCTGGCGAGGGTGTGGAGAGACGGGCACCCTCTACACTGTTGGTGGGAATGTAAACTGGTGCAGCCGCTCTGGAAAACAGTGTGGAGGTTCCTCAAAAAACTATCCATAGAACTCCCTTATGACCCAGCAATAGCCCTGCT
>NC_043700.1:99500640-99511685 GCF_006229205.1 Suricata suricatta
TTGAAGGGGAAAGGGGGGGGAAAAGGTGGTGGTGATGGAGGGGGGCACTTGTGGGGAAGAGCCCTGGGTGTTATATGGAAACCAATTTGACAATAAACTATTAAAAACAATCAAGTCTAAAAAAAAATCCTTCCTAATCCGTCTCTATCCTGGGAATCCAATTTTACTTCATAGGATTCTTCAGTGTTTATTTACAAACACCTTCACATACATAATCTTTAGAGTATGGTATTTATCTCCTTTTATTTCGTATTTAAGGAATTTGATATTTGGGTTTTCAGATTATTTAAAGCCAGTGCTTGTGACTTTCCTTGCTGCCTAACTCAGGCAGGTCTCTTCACTGGCTGTTTCACCCAACCTGCTCAGTACCATCTATGTGGCTTTTCTCTTCCTGTCCTAAACCCTCCCTTGCTTCCTTGCAATTCAGGGACTTCACTGTTTATTTAATATTTTTCACTTTGCATATTCAATTTAAACCCACCTTCTTCTTGAAGACCTCCATTACTGATGACGTTCACTGTGATTTTGTTTCCCTTTCCAAACTGCGGTTGATAATGAATAATTCAATCCTCAATTACTTGTTATTCTGGCTGTTCTTCATCTATTTCAGATGTTTATTTCATACCTCTTAAAGTAAAATTTAAAAATTTTAAGGGAAGGTATTATGACTTATAAAGCTTTCTAGTTCTATCTAGTTTTTTTGTAGTAGCTATCTCAGAGACTTAAGTATTACTTAAAGTAACTTCTCAATAAGGTTTTTGAGAGACTCCACTGTATAGAAAATTATTTGACTACCTCTTTTCTTAATTTCCACAAGAAGGATACATTGCTAGTACCATTCTTACATGTAAGAGAAAAGTGAGCGCATCACATTCAATGGATTCATTACCACATTAGGGTCTAAGGATCACAGGTTGAGAAGGATGATTTGATGAACTGACCCTCATCAGCACCAAAATGAAAGGTTAGACCATGTCGGGCTCCGTGCTAACAGCTCAGAGCCTGGAGCCTGTCTGTGTCTCCCTCTCTCTCTGACCCTCCCCTGCTCATGCTGTCTCTCTCTCTCTCTCTCAAAAATAAATAAAACATTTAAAAAATGAAAGACTAGATAATAAATTACTTTTGCCATAATCATTATCTTATCATAATAATATGCAACTTTCTATTTGTTCAAAATGCTATTAATGCTTCTTATAAGGAATTATGCAAAGTAATTTAAGAAGAAACATTTAGGGACACTTGCATGAGTCACTCAGTTAAGCATCTGACTCTTGATTTTAGCTCAAGTCATGATCTCACAGTCATGACCTAGAGCCCCACATTGGGCTCTATGCTGGGCATGGAGCTTGCTTAATATCCTCATTCTCTCTCTCTCTCTCTCTCTCTCTCTCTCTCCCTCCCTCCCTCCCTCCCTCCCCTTCCTCCCAGTCGCCTCTCCTCTGCCCATCTCCCCCACGCACAGACACTCTCTCTCTCAAGGAAAAAAAAAGAAGAAACACTTAAAAGAATTTATAATGTTAAATGTATGGAGATAGTATGACAAAATGCACAGGGAGTTTGTTTTCTCACAGGGTTTTTTGTTCAAATCTTAAATTCAATAATGACTAGAGTATTAAATAAAAGTGGCAGTGTTTCAGAAGTATACCAAAAGAAATTGCCAGAAGTCAACCTTTTATATGACACACTTTTTATAGAGCTAATAAAACATAATCACACACTTACAGTTCTGCCTCACTTTGGGCATAAGAATATATAATATATATACCAAGGGGCACTTGGGTAGCTCAGTTGGTTAAGTGTCTGACTTTGGCTCAGGTCACGATCTCACGGTTCGTGGGCTCAAGCCCCATGCTGGACTCTGTGCTGACAGCTAGCTCAGAGCCTGGAGCCTGCTTCAGATTCTGTATCTCCCTCTCTCTCTGACCCTCCCCTGCTCATGCTCTCTCTCTCTCTCTCTAAAAAATAAATAAAACATTAAAAAATGAAAAAATATATATACTGGCCAGAAAGGAATGGAAGGAAGCACAGACCAGCCAGTCCCTGACTACTTTAGATATAGCCACAGAGAAAAATGACACACAGATAATTAATTGTAAACATAGGAAAACAGTTCTGCACTGAAAATATATGTTTATATGAGTCTCCTCCTCAGAGGTTTTCTAGTTCACACTGGAAATGCTGTTTTAACAGTTGTCAAGCTCCCTTCCCACAAAGGTCCAGGCTGAGAGAGAAGGGTGATATATCTGTACATCTTTAGAAACAGGCAGAGGCAGATTACACAACTGAAGTTTTTATCAGCTGCCATAGGGATGTGGTTCACCTTCCCCCTGTGTGAGGGAGGGGCCATAGCTTGTATCTTTCAGTATGCAGGGTAAAAGGTAGTGCATACAATTTTTACCTATCCTTTTGTGACAATATGGAGGGAGAAAAGATACTATCCCAAAGTTCTGGCTAGCAAAGAAAAGAACCTCAAAGAGACAGCAATTTTTACACCAAAGACGGTAATAATATGTAATCAGTATGTGGTGATGGATGACTAATAATTAATAATAAATGCTATTAATATGATATTTGAGAAAAGAATGGAAGTAAATGGAACTAAGAGAAAGAGGAGCCTTAAACTATTAAAAGAATGAATGAGTGAAAACTAAGCAAGATCAAAGTGGGAAAAATAAATTGGAAGAAAAAATAATTCATGGCTTTATGGTTAAGGGGAGTTTAGTTGGAAATACTGACATGGATAGGCTATTAGATAAAAAAGAAAAAAGAAGCAGATTCTGGTAGAAAAGTTTTTGAGTCCTCTCTGTGAGAAAACAATCAGTATTGTTGGAGTGCTGAATTGATGGAGTAAGCAAAAGAGTTTATAGTCAAGCCTGAGAGAGGGCTGCTGATAAAATATGGGTGTTATTACAGGTAGCATGAAGTCCTCTGTAGCCTGATGAATGATCAGGGCTCTGGTCATGAATTTCAGCTGTTAATTTTATGGGGGGGGGGCATCAAAGAACAGTGTGAAAGGAAATGACAGCTTTTATCCGAGCGAGGTGGTTCAAAGCAAAAGAAATGACAACATGACAGGTGACAGTGGGGAGGCAGTCACAGAAAGGGATTCTTGCAAAGGCTACTGAAGCCGGATTCAGGGATACTTGCACCTGGGTGAGCGACTCTGGAGAGAATACTTCTGAGTCTCAGGGAGATAAAGAGAAGTAAAAAATTAGAATCAAAATTGTGCCAAACATTTTGTGAATGCTCATGAGTCTTCCTGAAGTGGAGGGAGCATTTAAACACGAAAATTACGTCCAGCAGAATTGTTTAAGTGTGCAGCATGCTACCGAAATATTTCATCTCTTTTCACTTGGAAATATAAATGCTTAGGATGCCGGGCAGCGCTTTTGAGATCTTTGTACAATGATGGCTAGTTCACAGTCTAGTCAGCTGTTCAGAATTATGAATATAAATTTTAAAATTTTGAACAAAATGGTGCATTACTTTCTATATAGTCCATCAGATGGGATTTCTCTTGTAAATATAAGTAGGGATCATTTGTAAAATAACAGAGTAGAATTTCCTGTGCAGACAGATGCTTTTTATATTTATAAAGCTTGAGTTCCTTTTCTTTCTTTTTAATGCCCTGGGAAACTGGAAACTGATAGGATTTTTCATATCAAGTTTAGTTTAACATATGGCACAAAGCTCTGTGAGACCATCTCCAAACTTTGCAGTTAACAGTTTCCAGCCTACACAGGAAGCAAACTGTGCTTCTGACGCATTCCCATTATATGGGAAGACCGCAGAGAACAGCCTAAAGTTAAACCACAAAAATTATGTTTATACAAAGCGCAGTGTTCAGTTTAAACCACAGTAGCACAGAAAGCTTCAGTTGATGCTTCAGTTCCATTTTTAAGTCGTCTAGCAAAATATTTCAAGGCATAGGGGTAACCAAGTAACTATTAAATCTATTCCTCAGCTTTTCGTAAGCCTTTAGTAGCTAGGTAAGCAAAGAAGTTCCGAATCTGGATATTGCCTGTTGAGGGGGCCTTGGTTTAGTAATCACCTTGTGTTTGTGAGTCTTCTCCTAGATTCTTAAATGTAACTAAACCTAACCAGAAAACACCTCATCTGTCCAGAATCCTTGAAAGAGAGAGTTTTGCCCAAAGTAAATTTTAGGTGTTACATTCCTCCTATGTTATATAGCATATGGAAAATGAAATATTGCACGTAATTGCCCCAGCATTGCATAGAGTTGTAGGTCTTATCACCCAATACCTCCATGCTACCACACAGTCATGCTTTTTGAGTTCTTGGCTGCTTTTTAACAAATTTTCCATTTAAATTTCAGTTAGTTACCATACAGTGTAATTTTATTTTTCGGTGTACAATATAGTGATTTAACACTTCCATACAATACCTCGTGCTCATCACAAGTGTACTCCTTAATCCTCATCCCCTATTTCACCCATCACCTCCCCCCCCCGCCGTCTGCTCTGGTAACCACCAGTTCTCTGTAGATAAGTTTGTTTCTTGGTTCATCTCTTTCTTTTTTTTTTTCTTTTGCTCATTTGTTTCTCAAATTCTCCATGAGTGAAACTATATGGTACTTTCTCTGACTTACTTCATTAGCATAATACTTTCTAGCTCCATCCATGTTGCTTGCTATTTGGCAAGATTGCATTCTTTTTTATGGCAATAAATTTAATATTCCTTGGGTGCTTTTCTTAATATATTTTTTAACATTTATTCATTTTTTGAGAAACAGAGCATGAGAGGGGGGAAGGGCAGAGAGAGAGAGGGAGCCCCTCTTGGGTGCTTTCTTCAAGCCTGGCGACTAGAGCCTGGAGGCTGCTTAAGATTCTTGTCTCCCTCTCTCTCTGCCCCTCCCCACCTCATGCTCTGTCTCTGTCTCTCAAAAATAAATAAACATTAAAAATTTTAAAAAAAGATGTGTGGCTTAATTCTGTTAAAAAAACGAGGCTCTTTGAGGCTATGAGTGTGGGCCGGGGAGAGTCTGTCAGCACAGCCCACACAGTGGAAAGAATGAGGACCATTCTCTTACTATATGTTTCCCTTCGATCAAATTATGGAATCTCTTTGATCCCCAGTTTCCTCATCTGTAAAACGCCTCGTAGAATTGCTTTTAAGGTTAAATAAGATAATATAGACAAAACCTCATGGAGTTATTGCTGGAATTAAAGAAGGTCAAGTATAAAAAACATGTAGCACATTGCCTGGCACAAAGCAGGTTCTTTGTCTCCTTCCCTCCCTGGCAAGGGGTCTTCTTGCTTATTTCCTTGTTCTTGCTGCAGTTGTTAAAGGAAAAAAAGTAGAATTATGGTTAATTAAAATATTATTTATCTTACGGAATTTTAGAAGGTGTTAATTTCAAAGTGCAAATAAAAATATATTTTAGGTATTCAAAAAGTATTATTGAACTTAATCTCTTAATACTTTGTCTTAAAATAATTTGTTTAAATATTAACAATAATTTATGTACACATTAATTCATAATTAAACTGCTTTGATAAAACTTTGCTAATAAGAACTCTTGTATTAGCTTTTTTTTTCTTTTCTCTCTCTCTCTCTCTTTTTTTTTTTTTTTTTTTTTTTTTTTTTTAGTAAGCTCTATGTCCAACGTGGGGCTTGAACTCATGACCTTAAGATCAAGTGTTCCATGCTCTACCAACTAACTGACCCAGCCTAGGCACTCCTGTATTAGCACTCTATTTTATTTTTATTAAAAAATTTAATGTTTTATTTATTTTTGAGAGAGAGAGAGCATGAGCAGGGGCAGGAGTCAAAGAGAGAGGGAGACACAGAATCTGAAGACAGGCTCCAGGTTCTGAGCTGTCAGCACAGAGCCTGACATGGGGCTTGAACCTATGAACCATAAGATCATGACCTGAGCTGAAGCTGGACACTCAACCAACTGAGCCACCCAGGTGCCCCATATTAGCACTTTAAAAATCAGTGCTTTATCTCTCTTTTAAGAAAGTGATGGAAACTCAGTAAATAAAAATTATAAGGTACAGAAAAGCTGAAAGAAAAATTTACCTACTTCTTAGCATTCAAAGATGCATTCTTTTCAGCATTTTTACATATAGTTTTTTTAAACAAAGTTTTGATACTTTAAAAAAATTTATTACATTTATTTATTTTTTGAGAGATAGAGTGAGACAGAGCATGAGCAGGAGGGTCAGAGAGAGAAGGAGGCACCGAATCTGAAGTAGGCTCCAGGCTCTGAACAAGCATTCAGCACAGAGCCCGCCACGGGTCTCAAACCCACCAACCATGAGATCATAACCTAAGCCGAAGTCAGATGCTTAACCAACTGAGCCATTCAGGCACCCCAGTTTTGATATTTTTTTATGTATAATATTGTATCCTACTTATAAAAATAAATCCTTTGCTCTTCATGTTATTTGCAAATTATTCATAGACATGAATTTTTAAATGCACATAATAATTTAAGTGGACATAATTTATTCAAACATTTCTTTTCAGTTGGGCATCATTTGTTTCCATTTTATTGCTCCATTACAGTGAACACTTTTTCTGTATTTAGTACTTTTTCTTTAGGACTGATTCCTAAAAGTGGAATTACAGTATTAGAGAATTATAAAGAGTTTTTGAAGCTTTTGCCAAGTTGGAAAATGGCAATCTCAGAATCATTGATTTTACTACAGAGGACACCTAGCCAAGCCTTCCTGGCACTTAGCTGTCTTGTTTTATCCAAATGAGTGTCTCAGCCTCTGCTTCACTGTGGACAGAGAATCTCACCTTGCATTTGCTCACTTTACTCATGACAATGCAGGCAGTGTTCAGATGGCCTGATAATAGTTTTTGAACGCTGATTTCTAATATCTATTAAATACCTAATTTCCAATAAGAGTGACATGGTGTTATTATTATTATTATTACCAGTATTATTGACAGTTTATAAAAGAGCACAGAGTAAACTCTGCAGGACCAAGATGAGCATGCCCTTCCTTTGTTGTCCTGATCCTAACGCAGCTCATTGGCCTCATCTCTGGCTGTGAGCTCCTGACACACTGAATTTACCATAAGCCCTACATAACACAAGGTTTACTGATTTGGAAGGAAAGATGTGGCCATCCCACTCATCTTAGAAACCAGAGGCCCAATTATCTATGTGACTAACACCTCCCCTGAAGGCTGATTGTATCACATGAGCTTCAAAAAGAATCACAATTCAACTGAGACCTAAAGCCAAAACATCAGAAGCAAATATATCCAAATGCAAATATGGATCCTATGAGGGCCTCCATCCAAGACAGGATATTACTAATGGCAGCACCAAGCTCTGGGCTATGGACAAGTCTGATAGAACACGGAGCATTAGCCAAAGGCAGCCAGGCAAGAAAGCCAGTAGATTAAATCCTGCAAAGTAACGTCTTTTTAAGAACTTACTAGTTGTTACAGGGCATGCTTAGGCAATCTAAACCTCAGATATAACACAATACAATATGGTCTGGTGGTGAGATTGAAATGGAATATCTCACATACTGAGGGGAATACCAAATTGGTGAAATCCCAATTTTAAATCAACCAAGAACCTTCTTAAATTTTCCTTGCTGGCCCAGATTTCCTTTTCCTAGGCTGAACTCTCAGGCTTTTTGGGGGGTAGGAAGAAATTATCTGGCTTTGACTCAGTTCTTCCGGGACTGAAGTTCTTACAATCAAGAAAGAAGTGAATAGGCCAGGAACTGAGATTTCCCATCAAATCAGAAATTCTCTAAGAACTGTACACGGAGATTTATGCATAAAGGCATCAGTTAAAACAGGGTATTATAAACAACTTGCTGTTTATAAAACATGCAAAAGCACATTCATGGGGCTTTTGTACTTGTTCCCTCTGGCTGGGGGTGAAATCCAGGAGGTAAGGGCTGGGCGTCACACAGAGTCCTGGAGGTCTTGGTAGGGAGTCTGGCTTCCACTCTGAATAGTAAGGTTTGGGGGATGTAAGTAGAGAAATAATATAATCTGCCTCATTTTTATTTTCCCCTCAATTATTTGAGAAGCTTATTTGAAATCTATAGAAAAGCAAAATGTTAGGACAAAAAACATCTGTATATCTTTCACCTATTCTCCAATAGCTTACATTTCACTACATTTGCTTCATGTTTTGTTTCTTTCCTTCTTTAAATATGTTTTATTTTGCTAAATCATTTGAAAATAAGTTGCAGATATCAAGGCACTATCACAAAGATCCTTTAGCCTGCATCATCTCAGATCATGTATATTTTACTATAAAATCTTATCTCATTATCAGACCCAGAAAAACATTATTAACTCAACATCATCTGTTGTACAATCCATCTTTACATTTCCCCAAATGTTCCATATTGTGGCAAATTATATTTTCCAAAGATGGCCACTGCAATTTCTTACTCTTCTAGAACTTTGTCACTCCTGTAAAGACGTAGAATCTAATTCTACTCCCTTTGAATGTGGACAGGCTTTTGTAAAGCAGAAGTGATGCTGTGACTTCTGAATCCAAGGCAGTCCTGCTTCTGCTTTGCTTGCTGTGACACTTGATGGAGCCCTACAGCTCTATGACTGCCCTGAGGCCATTTTGGGGTGAGGAGGCCCATGGGTACAGATCACAGGAAAAAGCCCGGAGACTGATGCCCTGCCAGCACACTGCTGCTCTAGTTGTCCACTCTTCTAGTTCTAGTTCACCAGCTGATTACCTCAAGAGACACTCAAGGCTAGAATCACCCAATCCTGAATTCCAACCTACAAAAACCATAAGAAATAACAGAATGATTAATGTTTTTAAAAGACATTGCATTTGGATTATTTTGTTATCCAGCAGTAACACCTAGAAAAATGACTTTTACTTTAAAAAAATAATCAGGATCCAGTGAAGCCTTAAGCAATCTACAGACTTAATGCAATCTCTATTAAAATACCAACATTTTTCAGAGAATTAGAACAAATAAGCCTAAAATTTGCATGGAACCACAAAAGACCCTGGATAGCCAAGGCAACCTTGAAAAAGAAAAAACCAAAGCTGGAGGTATCACAATTCCAGACTTCAAGTTATATTACAAACTTGTAGTAATCAAAACAGTATGGTACTGGCACAAAAATGGACACATAGATCAAAAGAACAGAATAGAAAACCCACAGAAACAAACCCACAATTATGTGGTCATTTAATCTATGGCAAAAGAGGAGAGAATATGCATAGGGAAGTCTCTTCAGCAAATGGTATCGAGAAAACTGGACAGCTACATGTTAAAGAATGAAACTAGGCCACTTTCTTACACCATACACAAAAATGAACTCAAAATATATTAAACACCTAGATGTGAGACATGAAACCATAAAAACCCTAGAAGAGAACACAGGCAGTAACTTCTTTGACATTGGCTGTAGCAACATTTTTCTACATAGGTCTCCTGAGCAAGGGAAACAAAAGCAAAAATGGACTATCCAGATTATATCAAAATAAAAAAACCTATGCACAGCAAAGGAAACCATCAAAAAAACTAAAAGGCAACTTTCTGAATGGAAGAAGATATTTGCAAATGACATCTCTGATAAAGGGTTAATATCCAAAAAAAGAATGTATACAACTTAACACCCAAAAGCCAAATAATCCAATTAAAAACTGAGCAGAGGATATGAACAGATATTTTCCCAAAGAAGATATCCAGCTGGTCAGCAGACACATGAAAAGATGCTCAACATCATTAAGCATCAGGAGAATGCAAATTAAATCTACCATGAAGTATCACCTTACATTTATTAGAATGGCTAAATTCAAAAAGGCAAGAGATAAGTATTGGTGAGGATGTGGAGAAGGAACTCGTGTATGCTGATAGGAGTGTAGCCATTGTGGGAAACAGTATGGACGTTCCTCAAAAAATTAAAAATAGAAGTACCATATGATTCCATAATTCTACTATTGGGCATTTACCCAAAGGAAGTAAAAACACTAATTTGAAAAAATATATGCATCCTTATGTTTATTGCAGCATTGTTTATAACAGCTAAGATATGGAAGCAACGTAAGTGTCTATCAATAGACATATGGATAAGGAAGTTGTGGTATACACATACAATTGGTATTTCACAGCCATAAAAAGGATGAGATTGTGCCATTTGAGACAGCATGGATGGACCTTGAGGGTGTGAAGCTAGTAAAGTAAGTTAGACTGAGAAAGACAAATACTGCATGATTCCACCTATGTGTGGAGTCTAAAACAAATAGTCACATGAATAA
This sequence comes from Suricata suricatta, assembly GCF_006229205.1. Lineage (NCBI taxonomy): Eukaryota > Metazoa > Chordata > Mammalia > Carnivora > Herpestidae > Suricata > Suricata suricatta. The sequence continues at coordinate 99,510,887 of NC_043700.1, forward strand.
ACAAGAAGCAGAATTAGATCTATGAATACAGAGCACTGATGGTTGCAAGAGGGGAGAGGGTAGGGGTTGGGCAAAATCGGCAAAGGCAAGTGAGAGATACAGGCTTTTAGTTATGGATTGAATAAATCACAGGAATAAAAGGCACAGCATAGATAATATAGTAAATGATTCTGTAATAGCAATATATCAGGACAGATGGTAGCTACACTTGTGGTGAATACACCCTGTCAAATAAACTCGTCAGAAGATGGCGGAGAGGAAGGGAGCTCTGTAAACTTCGTCTGCCCCATCAATCGAGCTGAGAAGGACATAACTCTCACCTGCAAGAGCGGAAGGAGAAAATACGGACTCCAGAAGGAAGAGAACCTCAAGGATACGTGAGTGAGTGAGTGCGAACTGGGGAGATCTGAAAACAGGCCAGCCCAAGACGGGCAGGGGAGGTGGGAGCCCCCGCCCAATGCAGGGCAATCGCCTGGAGCCCGAGAGACAAAGGGAAGAGATAGAGAGACTGAACACGCTCACAGGTACTGTCTCTGGGGAAGAGGTAAAGAATGCTTAACTGTGCTTGGAGAGAGAAGCTCACCCCATAGATAACTGCTGGGTAGCCTAAATCCCGAACCCAGGTGGTGCAAGGGAAGGAACAGCTTCCAGCCCAACGTCATCTTGGCGAGGAGTCCGCGACCGCTGCAGCCGCAGTGTCAGGGGTGCTCATTTTGACCTCGGTTTTGGGAGTGGGAGCATGCACCTCATTTCCATGGCGCATCTCACCCCCAGCATTGGCCACGCGAACCCTGAATCC
>NC_043700.1:99511785-99546189 GCF_006229205.1 Suricata suricatta
ATCCATTTCCTACATAAAAGGTAGCTACTTTTTTGCATGGACCTCAAGCATATTGTAGTATAGAGGTGGAATTTAAGGAAAGGTAGTAAGCAGGCTATGTTGTAGCTTATGGGCAAGTAATAAATTGTATCATTTATCTTGAATGTATCATAGATAAGCTGCTATATAATGATTGCCACTTCAGATAGCTGTGTAATTACGTGGTTAACTAGTTGTTACTTAACCTTCTAATTTCTGTATAAGTCTAATTACATGAAATAGAAGTTGGGATTCTGATTTTTTACTTTGCTTATCCATTTGGAGTGTCATTGTAACTACTGTATTGTAAATGATGGGAAATAATTGCATATGTTAAAAAAATAGTGTTATATTCTAAAAAAATAAAAAATAAAATAAAATAAATAATAAACTCGTCAAATCATCAAGTTGTATACTTGAAACGACTGTAACATTGTGTGTCCCCATTTTCCCCTCCCCAATCCATGGCAGCCACCATTCTGTTTTGTTTCTATAAGTTTAACTACTTTAAATACTTCAAACAAGTAGAATCATGAAGTATTTGTCAATTTTTTACTTATTTCACTTAGCATAGTGTCCTCAAGTTTCATCCATGTTGTAGCATATAACAGGGGTTCCTTTCTTTTTAAGGCTAAGTAATATTCCATTGTACATACATACTGCATTTTCTTTATTCATGCATCTGTCAATGGACATTCAGGTTATTTCTACTTCCTGGCCGTAGTAATGCTCATGAACATATGAGAGCAGATATCTCTTCAAGATCTTGTTTTCACTTCTTTTGCAAAAATACCCAGAGATAGGATTGCTGGATCATATGCTAGTTTTATTTTTAATTTTTGAGGAAATACCACAGTTTTCTACAGTAGTTGCACCATTTTAAATTCTCACCAGTTTGTACAACCACTAGAATGTATGAGAATACCTGTTTTCCCACAGCCTTGTTAACATACTTTATCAATATTTTAAATTTTGGTCAATATGGTGGATAAGAAATGGTATCTTGGGATATTTAAACTTGTACTTTTCTTCCTGTGAATGAAATTGAGCACTTTTTCTTAGATTTAATGACTTTCCAGAGAATCTGTCTGGATGCCATTTTGGGAAAGAATGAAAGTTCAGTAACGCAAATGCTCTTGAGTCAATTCTGTGATTATGTAGTTATGTGCTTTCCAGGCAAGCAGATTTCCCTTCAGATTCAAAGGATAATACATATGTAGGCATGGTAAGTTAGTTCATTGTCATTTATTGAAAATTAACTATGTGTCCCAAATTTTGCAATATATTATGATTATAAAATACAACAAGACATGATGCTTTATAATAAGGAATGCACAAACTTATTGGATGAGAAAGATAACTGAATTTAGTACTGTGGCAAGTTATGTTAGAGTTATGCCTGAGTGCTATGAGAATACAGAGGAGAAACTGGAAAGTTGAGGCAGGTCTTCCATAAAAAGATGATATATGAACTCCGATTTACTAGAGAGAATCACCTTGAACCCAGTAGCATTATTTAAGGCACAAAATAAAATAATAGGTGCTACTTAGGGAACTTTCAATGGGGTGAAAGATGAATATAAGGTTATTAAAAGAATAGACCATAAAAGTGTGTGGGAGCCAGATTTAATTTTTTTTCCAAATGAAGGAATTTTCTGTTTATCCTGAAAGCTATGGGAAACTATCAAAGGACTAAACAAGGAATGACATAATATTCATTTCTTTAACTTAATCCCTATTTTCTTAAATCTCTTAATTTATAGTCCAATGACTTGAGAGTTAATCATATTTCTGTTTTTCTTAACTGCAGGAATCAAAAGGACTTAATTATACTTTCCTGTGGTATTCTTAATCTCATAGGGGCAAGTAATTACATAACACCATAGTTAGTTATGAAGAACATTACTGATAGAAAAATAGGGCTGATATGGAGGATAGCAAATAAATGAAATAAAATATTTTGGCTCTACAAGTTTAAAAATCTTATCAGTTTATAAGTAACATCAACAAGATAAAAGTACATAGTTTATTATTCATAGTTCTTTAAAAGTACATTCAACATTTTTTCTTAGCTGTGTTTTTAAAAACTTTTTACAAAAGCACTTTTATTTTGTCTTAGATTGTTTTTATTATATAAATTTCAGGTGCACAGCTTTATACCTGACATCTGCACACACTACAAAATGATTAGCATCACAAATTTAGTTACTATCCATCACTATAGAGTTGGCCCTTTTTTCCCATTTCACCCACCCCCGAACCTCCTTCTCCTCTGGTAACCACTAATTTGTTCTCTGTATCTATGAATATGTTTTTATTTTATTTTGTTTATTCATTCATTTATTTATTTTAGATTCCACATTTGAGTGAAATCATATGGTATTGTGTGTTTCTATCTGACTTATTTTGTTTAGCATAATACTCTCATGATCCAGCCATGTTGTCACAAATGGCAAGATTTCATTCTTTTTTATGGCCAAGTAGTATTGCATTATATAAAGGTACCACATCTTCTTTATACATGCATCTCTTGCTGGACCCTTAGGTTGTTTCCATATCTTAGCTACTGTAAATAATGCTGCAGTGAACAAAGAGGGGCATATGTTTTTCAAATTAGTTTTCATATACTTCAGATAAATACCCAGAAGTGGAATTGCTGGGTCATATGGTAGTTTTATTCTTTTAAAAGAATCTCCATGCTGTTTTCCATACTGACTACATCAATAATCCCACCAAAAGTGTTTGAGGGTTCCCTTTTCTCTACATCCTTTCTAACACTTGTTATTTCTTGTCCATTTGTTAATAGCCATTCTAAGAGGTATTAGCTGATAGCTCATTGTGGTTTTAATTTGCATTTCCCTAATATTAGTGATGTTGAACATGTTTTCATGCGCCTGTTGGCCATCTGTATGCCTTTTTTGGAGAAATGTCTTAGTCCCTGGGGAGAGTCCCTGCTGTCCTGCCTCTCCAGTGGATGATTTAAGGTTTGTAAATGGGTCTCCTTTATCTATCATCTCTGCGCTTTTCAAATTGGCATTTTGGGCTGGTTTCTGGCTCAAGTGAATCTGCCTACATACAAGCCCTTTAAGAACAGTTTTCCATTCTCCACCGTTTTACAGTTTTCCTGAATGTAATTCCCATTGCTTTTCAAAGCCTGTTGTTTTGGGGGCTTGTCTCTTCTGTGCAGGAACTATGGGTTGGAATGCCTAATGTGGAGCTCTGATCTGTAACTCGTCAGGGAGAAGTTCTGTACTCAGTATTCCTCCTGGTTGTGATTTGCTGTGGCTGGGGTGTGTGTTATTCCCTCAGGAATCCATGTCTCTGCTTCTGTTACTCTCTCGATGCTGCCCTTTTATCCTTTGCTGTGAAGGCTCTGTTCATTCTATTTTTAGGTCCCTTTCAAAAGGAATTATTCTATATGTAGTTTTAGATATGTTGTGTCCATGGGAGATGAGTTCAGGTTCTTGCTAGGCTACCATCTTGAACTCAACTTCTTTGTTTTTTACTCAACTTAGTGATAGATTCCTTTTCGCTAGATAATGGCCAGAAATTTTAAGCCATTCACACATTTTTTTTCAGGTACCAGGTAACCGAGTCACATTAAGATTAATGTGCATCACATTAAGGGCAATTTAACCAAGAATGCAGAAGCAGCATGTTGGTAGAAGCACTGAACTCAGAGTCAAGAAAGCCAGAGTTCTCAACAGAATACTACAGGAATGACTTTGAGCCTAAAATCAGATGATTGAATAGATAAACTTTGTGGTTCTTTCCAGATTTAGTTACCCATTATTCCATTTCAGGCTAGTTCAACATCACTTGTGAAAACCTAACCCCAAAGGGTCAGTTAAAAATCTCCTGGATTTTGAATTTCACTTACTTGCAAGCAGAGAATCTACCAGAATGTAGTGTTATTAAAACCAGTCTTGTTATTATTCCCATTTGGATATACCATGAGTTAAGTGATGCCCCTAAGACATTCATGCATTAAGTCAATAACTTAAAAAAAGATTTGGTGACCTCTTATTTGAGTCAAGAGATTGATCTAGACACAGTGTGAAGCACAGAAATTAAATGCACATAGATTGTTTCTCCAAGAATGCTCCCTTATATAGGAAAAGAGATGTAAACTCAAATAATCATGTGGTGAGGTAGGTATTTGGTGACATATGAGACTTACAGATAGAGAACACAACTGGAACTGAGTAAATATTAATTCTTTCCCTGATGGATCATAAATAATATAACAAATTTTTAACAGCTGAATGTATTCCATTGTGGGGGAACATAATTTGCTTTACCAGTACCCCATATCCCTTTTTGTCATCAATTGAGTTCATCCATTTATGGAATCTTTTTCTTTTAGTAGAAGTCATAAACAAGCAGTACTTTTGAAGCAGAGAAGAAATGTATAGTCTGTAGTAGAAAAAAGAGATACTCAGAAGCATTTTTGTTTTTATATTAAAGCACTAAAGCAAGATCAAGATCAAGATCAATAATTCTAATTATTATGGACCCTAAAACTGCCTTGGACTCAGAAGAACACTTCAAGTCCTGTGGGCCATTACTGATCAACTTTGTGCAGATAATATACCCATTACTTGAGGTAACCTGAGTGAGTCTCTAGACCTTACAACCAGAGGAACTCAACAAAAACAAGTCCCTATAGAAAAGAGACAATTAGATATGTGAAGCAAAGTATATAACAGTACATAATTCAGGCCCAGCCAACCAATGAAATAGGTTTTACTTATGCGTTTGATTTCAGAGCTATCTTACCAGGACCCAGATTTCCTTTTAGATTCATTTCCTTCCTTCCTCCCTCCCTCCCTCCCTCCCTTCCTCCCTTCCTTCCTCCCTTCCCTTCTTTGTTTTTGACAAAGTTGTTGTATCAGGTCATTAGAAAAGTTAGTTTCTTTTCCTCAATATATGTTAAATAAAACAGATACAAGGCATCATGTTTGAGCATGGGAATGGCTTTGGAGATTAAAGACATTCTCTATCACAAGAAGCAGACTAATAGCAAACCCACAATTATAGAGCAGGGTAATAAGTACTTGGAAAGAGTCTGTAGAGGATGCTATGGGTACACAAGCTGAGGCCTCTAAACCAGAGTAGAGGAGGTTTCATGAGGAAGGTGATCTCTAAGCTAAGCTTTAAAGGATTAAACAGGAGTCATCTCTATTTTGTTTTTATTTTAAACTCCACCTCTATTTTAAACTCCCAAGTTAGAGTGCTCTGATCCCTAAGAAAAAACATTTATTCTCATTACTTTTCAAATCCTACTAGAGATTTGAGTTCATTTTCAATTCTGATACCTTAATCATAGGTCCATGATTTCTAGAGCAGTTTTTGGTAACCTTTGGTTACCAAAATTATTTCTCCATTTTCTTCCTTTGCAGTATTTCCCAAATTTGCCTGATCATAAGAATCATCTAAATGAGGCGCCTAGATGGCTCAGTCAGTTAATGTTTAATAAACATTAAAAAAATAATAGTAAAAAAGGAATCACCTAAATGATAAATATTCAGGTCCCCAAAACTCTTCCCTGGAGACTCTGATGCATTAAAGACTGGATTTTCAAAAATCAGGGTCTCAAGTAATATTCATTATTTGGCATGTTCAGGAATCATTTTTCTACTATCCAAAGTTGTTATATCATTTGTTTTTATTTTTTAATGTTTATTTATTTTTGAGAGAGAGAAAGAGAGAGAGCACAAGTGGGGGAAAGGAAAGAGAGAAGGAGACACAAAATCTGAAGCAGGCTCTAGGCTCTGAGTTGTCAGTGCAGAGCCCAACATGGGGTTTGAACCTACAAACTGAGAGATCTTGCCTTGAGCCCAAGTTGGATGCTCAACTGACTGAGCCACCCAGGTGCCCTATCATTTATTTATTTTTTTAATAAAGGGCTTTCTGTTATCATAATATTTTGCAGGATTTGTAAGTAAGAAAAGAAAGAATTACAAAATTTCTCCTTAGGAAAAAAAATTGTTTCCTTTTAGATGAATTTTATAGATAAGCACACATAATCCCTACACTTGAAAATTATAGTTAAATTTTTTTTTCAAGGTGGGTTAATTTCTGTATATATAGCTATCTTGTGTAAATGTTGTTGTTTTACTTTTCATTGTAATCTACTCCTGTGTTACTCCCAGTTTAAGATACTTGTTCTTTTCACATCCATGTTTATGATTTTTCTTTAATGAGAGAAACAATGTAGATTTATCTTGTAGGGATTTGGGTAAGAGAGTATGGAGGGTATAGTGGATGGATGCCACACCAACTTGATAAACAAAGAGACAAAAATATTTAATAAAATATGGGCACAAAGGGATTATCAACTGTTTGGGATGTTTAACAGTTTGATGAAGGAAGTATAATTTTGCTGGGCTTTCAGGGTGTTGCCCCACTTGGATTCCAAGAGTGTGGTAAGAGCATGAATCTCATGGCAATCCACAACTCTTTTGGATTAATAAGTGAAGCAAGGACTGATTTTATCAAGAAGGTTTAAGTGAGGTCAAGTATCCCAATGATACCAACTGTTAATGACTCAATACCTAGAGTCTGTTTATTGAATAAGAGCATAAGCAAAGACTCAGGATGCTTGATAATTAGAAATACGGACACTGGAGCAGGAAGGTGACATCTTTTTTCAGAGCCATAGAAGATAATATGGCTCCTAGAGGAACAAGGTCTAATCCAGAACTATTCCATTTGTTACACTAGTTAAATATTTTCACATCTGTCTAAGATAGGTGGAACCAGAAATTCATGTTTAAATGGACAGTATACTCTTACTAGTTCCTTTTGTGTAAATGTGTATGTCATAGATTTATGGGGTTCTATTTGTTGAGGGCATAGAGTCATGGTCAATGAATATCTTTTCTCATCTCCCTAAGTTTTGGTACTGCATATTATCTTATAGGTATGTAAGGTAAGTAGACTCTTTTCTAAGGGATAAGTGAAGGTACCTGTAGTGCTGTGCATTAGTTAAGAATATTTGTGTCTGGGTATATTACATGTTTGCGTAGAAATTTTGTGCTTGTGTATCTATAGAGAACAGTGATTCTGGGATCATTCCAGTGGCTGTCTCCTCTGGTACATCCATAAAGTAACTCTTATTACCTGCCAGAATCAATCAACAAACACTTCAGGATCTGTTACTCAGCATGGTTGGCTCCAAAACCTGAGTCATTACACTAACAGAGAGCATCCATTTCTTAGGGATAGAAGGAAATTAGCAAAGACCGTGAAATTAATAAGTAAAAATAGAATGTCATTAGTTTAAAATTATAAATTATAAATTATGGAGGAACTAAAATATTAGAATGAATATGCACAATTAGAGGGGGTGTCTCCTGGTAACTGGGTTACATGGGAAGTATTCACTGATTGAAAGAAGGTTTATAAAATATGCAAAATTCTGCCATAGTGAGTACAAGTTCTTATGATCAACATATTCTTTTCCTATAGTAGGATCTGTATAGGAAAGTGAACTATAATCAAGAAGTCGCTGGTTGAGTTTGGAAAAATAAAAAAAGAATGAAAATAATAATTTTTTCTTAAGTTTATTTTGAGAGAGGGAGAGCAAGTCAGTGAGTGAGCAGGGGAGGGGTAGGAGCAGAGAGAGGAGACAGAGAATCCCAAAGAGGAGCTACACTGCCAGCGTGAAGCCTCACATAGGGCTTGACTCCACAACCTGTGAGACTATGAGGTGAGCTGAAATCAAGAGTCTGAGGCTTAACTGACTGAGCCACCGAGGTGCCCCATAAATGAACGGAATTCTTAATTTCTTAATGGTCCTAGGCCCAAACAGCCTGATGGGCTCACCTCTCAACTGCACCTGAACTTCAAAATCCATTAATCAAAATCTCTGTATCTAATCCATATCAGGGGAATCTAGGCCTGTGACATGGGAAATATATCTGGAGATGGCTGAGGTTTTCTCTCTCCTAAATGGTGCTAGTATTTGTCTTTATATTAAATTTACTTGGTACATTTTTCTTTAGCAAGAAAAACATACTTTGGTAATAGTAGAACATTCCAGGCTAGACAGTTATTCTAGTTATCTTTGTTGTGATCTATTCTAGTTTAACTCTGATAGGTACTCTGTTGCAGCTACTTCTCACCCCAATGCTGGTAAAATTTATTGGGCCACCTTGCTATTATGTTGACATATGGGAAGAAAACTTTTAAAATACATTAATTAAAATCCTGCTTATATTTTCATATTCAACTCAAGTATATTTGAATATATTTAAGAGACATAGGTATGTTTCAATATACAAGTGCCTTTTTTGTAGGAAACAGCAAACTCATTCAGCATTCTCAGAAATAAAAGACTGGGGTATTACTTAAGCTTATAATGGCTATCATTCAAATCCACTATAATTAAATTTCATATCTTTCCTGCAGCTAATATCTACTTTGATTCCATCAAGGTTTTCTCATTCTCATTCTGACCTAAAAAAGAGTGCCATCTGCCAAATTAGTAGCATGCCTCACTGCACCTGGACCTCTCTTAATTTTAACACAAGCTTTACCCAAACATGTAATTTTGGAATGGAGATTCATGGGAAACAGGTCACTCCTCCTCACTCTGTTCTGCGAGGCAAACACCACTAACTAATGATAGCAGTTTTCCCTTGGGCGAGACTTGGGCTGAGTTTAGAAGTGGGCTTCTCAACCAGAAATCTCCAGGGAACTATAAATGCTTCCAAAAATTGGAGTTGGCATGCCAGATGAAATTAATTTAGATTCCTTCCCTATCTTGTGGTATCTGACAAGGATCTGTCATTTATTTTGAATTCCAGTATTTATTTGAAAGTAATTGTCTACTGTAAATTTTTTTGAATCAGGGAGCACAAGTTTTATGAGAAAGTTTTTTCTCCCCTTTCTCCCCCATGGATCTTCTCATTAAGGCAAACAAAACTGTCAAATATTATTGATAAAGGCCTGAAAAGTAGCAAGATTTGCTAAACAATTAAAGCATTTGCTCAGCTAATTTAGTTTAAATTAGTATCCAAGATTCATACAAGCTTTACTACAAGATTTTTCTTTAATTAAGAAAATAATTTGGTTTTGAAATAGTGAAAAATATTTCTTATAAATCTATCATACATGAATGATATAATTTTGAATTTCTATCATGTTAAATGAAACATATTTCATCTAGAGAGTTCTGAAATTATAATACTACTAGGAATTTCTTAGGCATCAAAGCAACTATTGGTTAAAAGAATCAAATAGATGATTATCTGTTCATAGTCCTATTGCTCTAAGATGAAAGAAAATGTAAAACATCAGAATTGTATTCTTTATAGATTAAAGGACATTAAAATTATTAGTGAATATGTTCACATATTGAGAATATTTTAACTTAGTCTTCAGTTGATAATTAAGTATTGCGTTAACTCTTTTACCTGTGTATTACTGGCTAAATTGACAAAAAAAAAAAAAAGAGAGAGAGAGAGAAAGAAGAAGAAAGCCATAAGAGAAGATTCTAAAGATATTTTATTTGTAAAAAATAGTTATGTTAGAAAAATCAGATTTTTTCTGATGTATAAATCAGAATTATTTATATTTTGGGAGTATGAAGATTAATAAGCCTCCAAAAGGTGAGATGCCATCCTACCCCAAACGATATTGATGTTTGGCTACACATGCTGATTTTGTGCAAAGATGAGTTATCCTTATTCCTAATCGCATTTTCTAGACTGAGAAATAAATACAGTCATTATATACAAGAAGATAAAAAATACCAGCAATTTTATGTGTAAGATCTGTAAAATTAGGGTCCAGAGTGGGGCCTTTCAAATTTTATTCTCTTTATTTCTACATTCTTCAATTTTTATGCTGATAGATATTTTTCACATTTGGAAGATTATACTTTTTCATCTTGAGTATTGATAATGTTAGGGGCAAACCCATACATCTATCTGATTAATAAACCCAACTTTATTTTTTATGTTAGTGATTTTCAGAAGGGAAATAAAATTCCTTCTTTTCTTTGTATACCTCATTTCAGTTGGTTCATCTTTCTCTACACACTTTATAATACTTCCCTCAAGCAGATATATGTGCACATGATTCATTGTGGAGCTGGCACACGAGTTAAGAAGGGAAGGAGGAAGAGCAGAAGCCAGCTAAACAGGCTGCTCTGCCCAGCATGAGACCCAGCAAGACAAGATCTCACATAAGTGTATCCAAAATGACCATATTTCCTTATCTAATTCCTCTTCCTTTTGCTTGTACCTGTACTTCATTTTAAAAAATGTGTTTTTAAATTATTTATTTTAGTGTCTATTTATTTTTGAGAGGGAGAGAGAGAGAGAATGAATAAGCAGGGGAGGGACAGAGAGAGAGGGAGACACAGAATCTGAAGCAGGCTCCTGGCTCCTAGCTGCCAGTACATGTAGAGCCCAATGCGGGGCTCAAACCCACAAACCCTGAGATCATGACCCGAACCAAAGTTAAGAGGCTTAACCGCCACCTAGGTGCCCCTTTAAAATTTATTTTTAAATAATCTCTCACACAATGTGAGGCTCGAACTTAGAACCCCAAGGTCAAGAGTTGCATACTCTACTGACTCAGCCAGCCAGGTGCCTCGCTTTTACCTTTACTTTAAATAGGAGGGAGAGAAAAGAATAAAAGAGTTAATGGTCACCTAAATGAGAAAACTGCTCCACAGTGGGAATAAAAAAGTTTTATAGGTGAAAAATCTTGTTCTGTGGAAAAATATCTATTCGTGTCTTCTGTCCATTTTTAATTGGATTATTCATTTTTTGGGTGTTGAGTATATATAAAATATATAAAAACATATATGTATATATACTTTCTCTCTCTTTATATATATATATATATATAAGAGAGAGAGAGAAGTGTTGGTGTGGAGAAAGGTGAGGATGTGGAGAAAGGAGAGCCGTCTTGCACTGTTGGTGGGAATGCAAACTAGTACAGCCACTCCACAGTATGGAGTTCCTCAAAAAGTTAAAAATAGAACTGCCCTATGACCCAGCAATTGCACTACTTGGTATTTACCCAAAGGACAAAAATACTAATTCAGAGGGAAACATGCACCCCAGTGTTTATAACAGTATTATCTATAATACTCAAATTATAGAAAAAGCCCAAATATCCATCAACTGATAAATGGATGAGGAAGAGATGCATGCGCGCGCGCACACACACACGCACGCACAGACACACACAGACACACAGACACACACACACACACTGGAATATTACCCAGCCATCAAAAATAATGAAATCTTAACCATTTGCAATGACATGGATGGAGTTAAGAGTATTATGCTAAGTGAAATAAGTCAGTCAGAGAAAGACAAATATCAGATGATTTCACTTCTGTGTGGAATTTAAGAAACAAAGCAAATGAGTAAAGGTAAAAAATAAGAGAGGCAAACCAAGAAAGAGACTTTTTTTTTCTTTTAGGATTAACTTCAAGTGTCTTTTACTCCAAGAAACCGACTTTTAACTAGAGAGAAAAAACTGAAAGTTCCCAGAGGGAAGGTGCGGGGGAGATTGGGTCAAATAGGTGTTGGGGATTCAAGAGTGCACTGGTGATGAGCACTGGCTATTGTTTGGAAGTGCTGATTCAGTATATTGTACACGTGAAACTTATATTATGCTGTATGTTAACTAGCTGGAATTTAAATAAAAATTTAAGAGAAAGATCTTGTTCTCCATAAATGCAAAAATCTCAAAATTCTGAACACTTTCCTGAGGTTCTGGAGCACTTTCCTGGCTTTCTATATGTTCCACATGTCCCTGCTTCTTGTAGAAAGAGTTTGTCCCCATCTCTAGATGTGGTTATATTTAGGGTTTTTTTTCTGTTTTGGAATTAGAACTTCATACTGATTTGTCTGAAACTACCCAAACTGGCCTTTTTGTCAGCCACCTGTCATTTTTCATCTTTTTTTTTTTTTGAGAAAAACTCAGAGTACTTACTGGGTTGAGAACCACAGTGAAGAAAAGTTCACCTCCTTGGATACTCTTGTCCAGCTCTTTAGGACCTCCTGGATATTCCTTGTAGAAAATTGTGTGAGTGAAAAGCCCACAGGTTTGTCTTGGAAGAACCTGAAGGAAGAATAAACAAGTAAGAAAAGAGTTGCTTTCAACCAACTCATTTGTTGAAACGTGGGTTCTTTTTCATGGCAGCTGATGCATAAACTGTGCCATTATACAACTCTTAACTAAGGCCCAGAAAATCCTTCACACTCTGGGAAGGCAAGGATGACATCAGTACAGAAGGAAAACAGAAGAAAGTTGAAGAAATATTTTAAAACTAAGATAGACTTTGAATTATTTTAGCCACTTATCTATTTTAAATCTCCAAGTCAGTACTGCTGCTATGAAGCCTTGTATGTTCCAGCATCTTAAAAAATTAAAAAAAAAAAGTAAAAATGAGACTTTAAAAATATTGGAATTGTCTGTGTTATCCTGTAATGTACTAGGCAAAAATTTTAAGGATAATACTTTCTTCCAAATTCTACACATGCACTAGAAAACGAAGTAAATTAACTTAATGTGATTCTTAAGAAATGATATTTTAAATTAGAACAAATATTTGAGACACAAATCACAGTATCTTCTGTACTCTGAAAGGACTGCTGCAGGCTTTAGAAATTGCTCCAAATTCTAAGTCTGAAGCCTGCCAGTTCCCAAAGTAAAGAAGAGATTATGCTTTTAATTATTAATTTTTATAAACTGTTACAAACAAAATGATAAAAGCTCCCGTAGGAAAAAGCCTTATTTTCATCCTTTGTACATGAAAGCCATTATTTGCTTTAATTATACACATTTGTGATAAGGATTTTTCTCAAATTCTTACAGCTTTCCTTGCAAAATAACAGTGCAATTATGAAAGAAAGTGTGCATTAAATCTGTGCAGGGTGGTACAATCTTTAGCTAAATCCTATATAATGACTTCATAATGACCTGTGTTTGTCACTATATACTTGAGGTAGTAGAAAATTAATGAATATACTTTGGAGAGCTACAAGCTTACAGAATCTTACACAGATGAGTCTTCTGTTTATTGTCCTCACCAAAATGATCTTTACTTTTTTCTGCCTTCTTTCTTGAAGCACATTGTGCTCAGTAAGTGCTTTCAAAATATTATCTTCATAGGACTTTTCATGGTTTGCAACCCTCTACAAATATACTTGTTTTTCTTTAGTTTGTATATTATAATAAATTTCAATCTAGTCCTTGAAAGTTTTCTTAGAGAACATAATTCTCAGCTTGATCCATATATCATACATTGCTATGTAAATTGAACACATTTTGTGTAAATTGAACACATTGAACTATTTATTTTTTTGAAAATTGGTGAAATATCCTTAGAGGCTATTCTATCATGATGAAATAGTTAAAAGAACTCAAAATTATTGTGGAATATTCATTCTGGTGATGTTTATGTTTAAAAATACTACACATTCTCATAATGTTATGCACAAAATCAATAGCAAAAAAGAACTAAGTGCAAAGATACTCTAACTGAATTATATATATTCCCTAACAATTCATGAAAATATCTTTTTCCTGGAAATCAAAACTTTATACAGCATTTATTCATTTTTTAAAACAAATACATATTCTAAATTCTATGTAAGTCTATGTGGGAAAACACAAAGATTTATGCTTTCTACCCTTGAGGATTTAGGGTAAATCAGAATAAGAAGAAATACTCCAAAGGTAAATAACAAAATGACCACATATGATTAAATGCTAGGTTAGTTTTAAATTTTAAAAGTGAATGATTCTGAATCACTCTTAGGATTCAGTTTGAATATCTTGCTTGAGTGACTTTGGAAACATACAGAGCTATATTTGAGATTTACCTGCCTCACTGATTTCTATACAAAATGGAGAGAGAAGCAAAAAGAAATTTGAATTTTGTCTATTCCTCAAGTTATTTGGGTTTGAACACAGGGAAGAGGAAAGGCAAGGCTTTACCCTGCAACTCTGGGAATGATCACACCTGCTGAGAGGATGAAAGCTACCATGAGCCCTAGGATGACCACAAGAGGCTGAAGAGATAATTAGAGTGGGATAGGGTTGTATTCCATTGTCTTGCCTGCTGAGCTCAAAGCTATAGGACTCTGAACATGTTCCTTGAATAGCTCTCTTGTGTTGGAGAAGAAATGAGAGAGTTTTTCAGGTGTTCTGTAAAGGACTGCCCTCTAGAACTGGTTCTGGGAGTGTAGCACTATCAAATTCAAACTTGTGAGACATTGAGGATACCATGGAAACCTTGCTGACAATAATTGGGAGATGGTTAAGAATGTCATAGTCAACAAGAATCTTGACCAATGTGATCTGAAGTCAATATCCCATACCTAAGACTTAAACCTGGAGTTACCAGTAAAGACCGCTGAAGATGCTGCCAGCAGGATTCATGGGGATCTCTACCAATGGGCATCTCCATTAGAAAAAGGAAGTAGATAACCAGGATCTGTAGTCTAATTGCTTAGAGGTCTCTGGTTTTCTCCAGAGAGTCACTTTTAGCAACTAGGGGCTAGGGTAAAGAGTCCCAATTTTACATTAATTTCTCACTGAATGAAGATCAAGTTTGTCCAGCAGACAATGCACTAAGAATGGAAATTCAGAGACTCTGCCTAGGGCACAAACACTTTGAAATGTAGTAGGCTTTTATGTTCTTAGTGGAATCATAAGATTATGGGAATTCAGTGGAGAGTAAGCCTGAGTTAGATGCTCAGCTGTTATTCACCAGGGTGCTTTACTTTAAATTATATAGGCTATGGACTTGATATTGAGGAATAAAAGGAAAAAGAATAGGTATAGTGTGTCAGAAAGTCTTTCAAGGTAGAAAAAATGACAAAGATGTAGACACAGAAATACTGTTTTAGAACTTTTTGGCTGGAGTGAGTCTGTATTAGCCACAAGAAAATAGAAGATGAAAAGGTAGATTTAGTCTAAATTGTTTTCAAGTACTTGAAGAGCAAGTTAAGGGGTATGGAGACAATTGGAAGTATCAAGGTTAGGAAGGCCAAAATGAAGGCAGCATTTTAAAAAGAATGACAACTGTAAGGTTAGGTTGTGCATTTGGGAGCTTTCTCGCTTCTTGAGATAGGCCTGGCTTGCAATAGACTTTCCTCTTAGAACTGCCTTTGTTGCCTCCCTAAGGGTTTGAACTGTCAGGTTTTCATTTGCTTCCATGTATCTTTTTTTTATTCCTTCTCTAATTTCCCAGTTAACTCAAGCATTCTTTAGTAGGGTATTCTTTAACCTCCATGTATTTGGGAGCTTTTCAAGTTTTTCTTGTGATTGATTTCAGGTTTCATTGTGTTGTGATCTGAAAATATTCACGGTATGATCTCAGTCTTTTTGCACCTGTTGAGGACTGATTTGATCCAATATGTGATCTATTCTGGAGAATGTACCATGTGTACTTGAGAAGAATGTGTATGCTGCTGCTTTAGGATGAGATGTTTTGAATATGTCTGTTAAGTCCATCTGTTCCAGTGTGTCATTCAAAGCCATTGTTTTCTTGTTGATTTTCTGCTTAGATGATCTGCCCATTGATGTAAATTGGGTGTTGAAGTCTCCTTACTATTATTCTATTATTGTCAATTAGTTTATTTTTTTATTAATTGATTTATATGTTTGGGTTCTTTCAAGTTGGGGGCATGAATATTTATAACCATTATATCTTCTTGATGGACAGGGCCCTTAATTATGATACAGTGCTCTTCTGCATCTCTTGTTCAGTCTCTGTTTTAAAATCTAGTTTGTCTGGGGGCAACCTGGATGGCTCAGTTGGTTAAGCATCAGACTGCAGCTTAGGTCATGATCTCATGGTTCATGAGTTTGAGCCTCATTTCGTGCTCTGTGCCTGGAGCTTGCTTCAGATTCTGTGTCACCCTCTCTCTCTTCCTGCTCACACTCTGTCTCTCAATGAAAAATAAATAAACATTAAAAAAATCTAGTTTGTCTACGGCTACTTTGGCTTTCTTTTGACCTCCAATAGCATGGATAGGTGGTTTTCTCTACCCTTATTTTCAATCTGCAAGTGTCTTTAGGTCTAAAATGAGTCTCTTGTAGGCAGCATATAGATGGATCTTGATTTTTATCCATTCTGCTACCCTGTGTATTTTAAGTGGAACATTTTGCCCATTTACCTTCAGAGTGATTATGATAGACGAATTTAGTGCCATTGTGGTACCTGACCTGTAGAGCTGGCATTTCTGGTGATGTTCTCTGGTCCTTTATAGTCTTTGTTGCTTTGGTCTTTTTTTTTTTTTTCTCCACTCAGAGAGTCCCCCTTAACATTTCTTGGAGGGCTGGTTTAGCGGTCATGAACTCCTTTAGTTTTTGTTTAGGAAACTTTTTCTCTCTCCTTCTATTCTGAGTAACAGTTTTGTTGGATAAAGGATTCTTGGCTGCATATTTTTTCTATTCAGCACATTGAAAATTTCCTGCCACTCCCTATGGACTGCCAAGTTTCAGTGGATATGTCTGCTACTAACCTTACACATGAAAAGATGCTCAACATCACTCATCATCAGGGAAATATATATCATAGCTACAATGAAATATCACCTCACACCTGTCAGAAGGGCTAAAATTAACAACTCAGAAAAAAACAGATGTTGGCGAGGATGTGAAGAAAGAGGAACTCTTTTGCACTGCTGCTGGGAATGCAAACTGGTGCAGCCACTCTGGAAAACAGTATGGAGATTTAGCAAAAAATAAATAGAGAATTACTGTACAACCCAGCAATTGCACTACTAGGTACTAATCTAAAGGACATAAAAATGTTGATTTGAAGGGGCACATATACCCCAATGTTTACTTCAGTGCTATCAACAGTAGCCAAATTATGGAAAGAGTCCAAATGTCCATCAATTGATGAATGGATAAGGAAGATGTGGTACCCATATACTACTTGGTGATGAAAAAGAATGGAATCTTTCTATTTGCAGCAATGTGGATAGAACTAGAAGACATTATGTTAAGTAAAATAAGTTAGAGAAAGACAAATATAATTTGACTCATGTGGAATTTAAGAAACACAACAGATGAACGCAGGGGAAGGGAAGGAAAAAATAAAATAAAAACAGAGAGGGAGGCAAACTGTAAGAGACTCTTAAAGACAGAGAACAAACTGAAGGTTGCTGGAGGGGATGTAGGTGGGGGGATGGGCTAAGTAGGTGACGGGCGTTAAGCGGGGCACTGGTTGGGATGAGCACTGTGTGTTATACGTGAGTGATGAACCACTGGGTTCTACTCCTGAAACCAATACCACGCTGTATGTTAACTAACCGGAGTTTAAATAGTAATTAAAAAACAACCTAGAACCTGCAGTGACATAATAGAATGCTACAAAACTGAGAAATTAAACCAGATCATTTAAGGAGAAGTGAAGGAAATAAAATTCACCTGTAGGATGAAATGCCCAAATGGGAAACAGTTTGTAAGCATTATTTGGAATAGAGAAAGCATTTAATTCTACTGGGCAGAGGGGAGCCAGGTACACACTGATTCACTGACAACGCGAGACATCTGATCAAAGAGAACACTTCTAAGATTAAGAGGTTAGGGTTGGTGACTGAATTTTGTGTTTATAAAAAAATCCCATACAAAGGGATACAATTTGTATTCAGTTTCACAGACTGTGTAACACCCACATGTGTTGGCAGACTGGGAAATCTAGAACAGGGAAGGAAATGACTCAAAGTTATTTAATAAAACTGGTTTTGCTCAAAAATAAAAATAAAGATTATCACTATCTATGGGCTAGGTTGAAGTGCAGGGGGTGGACAGAAGTTGTAAACAGATGAAGTAAGAATGAGCAATGCAGTTTACAGATGAAGTCAAGGCAGTGAATTAGGCTGTAGGAAACTCAGAAATAAGAACTTATTGTAAAGGAATAATTGCTGGAATGTCAAAAATGGAAGTTGGAGGGTGCAGTGGCCAGTGTGTGTTTGAAATGCAGAACTGAGTTAGGAATAGCAGAATCAATAATAGCTGGTTTAATGGGAAGATAATGAGTTTCATTTAAGGCCTTTGAAATTTGATTTGTGCATATTAAAAAAAAAGTCCCTCATGTCATAAAACAAAATAAAGATGTGATTTTTTTTCTTTGCAGTCTCTCGTTTGGCCTTAACTTGCATCTCTATTTGGACGACTCCAAGCCCTGTCCTCTCTCTTTTACTGCATAATCAACTGCCTGCTAAACATTTCCCACTTGGAAATTCTCATCCAAGAGCCCACAAAGCAAATATAGAGGGTTTCCATGGATTGGTACCAAACTGGAGCCATAGGGACAGCTCTGTCAAAACAGGAAATCTTTTACAGCCTTTATTACCTGCAAAATTTGTGCATTTATAATACAGGTAAAATATGTTTTCAGGAGAAATGAAAAATGAACATATCTCATGGGACATGGCCAAGCAAAATTTCTGGCAGTACAGAGAGAAACAGAAACAAAAGAGAACAACATTTAATAAAGTCCTTAGAGACGTAAGTTTACTATTCTACTAAAGCTGCATATGATTTTAAATACTTTTGAATACTCTTACATTATAATAACCCAAGTCTCCTAAACTCTCTCTGATCCAAAGGTTGGCAGCTTGAGCCATAGTAAGTTTATTTTCAGTAGAGAAGGGCAGAGTGGGATAAAATAGAGCCATTTTTCCCCCATCTAGCGTTTACAACAGATTTACTGAGGAGAGAAGTCAAGATGGGAGTTGATCCAGGTTAAATGTCATTATCCATTCTGTAATTTTTGCAGAAGTCAGTTACACCTAACCTCATTCTAGAAAGTAGACATCTGGTCAAACATCGTGTGACAGAGTTCCAGTGCCTCACTACATGGTGTTCTTCTGTGTGGTGTTCCTTCCCGGTATGTGTCTAAATCAGGAAGCCCATACCTGACTTCACCAGTACTCCTTGCATTTTTTAATTTGGGAAAAAAGTAGAATTTAATTACTTTGGGAGGCCTCACAAAGTATCAGGTAATAACATATCTTGACAATGTGCATTTGTCACCAGTGTAAAAAACAAAAAAACAAAATAGAGAAGCTTTGGAGAGAATCTGACAATGGATGTAAATGACTTAACATCATCTGTTACTTTTGTACTCTATATTATGATCTGTTAGTGATTATGCAGGACTTCACAGATAGCTTCTTGCTGTAAGTAGTTGAATTTTTTGTTTGTTTGGTTTGACATGGTAAAGAGAAGAACAGTTTGATTTTTACACCAGCAGCACGGCTAATATACAGAGAGTTGGTTTTAGCTTTACATACTAAATAACTTTTTGAAGAAATGATGGCTTCTATAAATTATCTGCCAAGTCAGATGTATTGTTTTGTTAGTATTTTAATACCAGTTCCTGGTTAACAGTAGTAGTGTCAGTAAAAACAAAACATCTTATACTTAAGAATCGAGAGGAGGTAACTTTAATTAAAGCATCCCTTGCTTGGCTATGATAAATGTACTTCCTGCGGCATGCAGCTATTCCTTTTATCTAAGTTTTCAACATTTTGCTTGCTTCTTTTGTTCTTTCTTCAAATGAAGAACGGAAATCTGGAAGAATTAGTTGTACCCTATGCATACCGGAGGAAGCTCACCATGATGTTTTTGTGGATGAAGCCCCTCCGATATCGAGCTGGTTTCAGATGTGGATATTCTTCAGTGCTGGTGATTCTAATATTCCAAACCTTCTTCCAGGCCTCATAAAGCTGAACGTGCACAGGGTAGACGCCCGAGTGGTGAGGGGCCACCGCATAGCCCATGTCCGTAGGAATGCCATGCTCCTAAGACCAAGTATATGTGAATTAAATTGTGGGAAGATATATCTTGATCCCATTTTCACCCCAGGATTTTCAAATGTGGTGTAAATGCATTCATTTAAATCCATCATTATTTAATTGTACTGTAAAACTTAAGTAACAAACATTAAGACCTCTAGACATCATGAAGCCTAACCACTCCACCAGTCTTGATGCTAACACATTTGTGTTGAAGAGGGGGTGGAACAGGACTGATGGTTTCAGTGAGTAACTTGAAAGAGTCTGCATTTAGTGCATCTTGTCGAGCCACTTGTTCTTCCTTCTCATAATTTCAATAAGCGAAATGACAAGCACTTGCTACAAACAACACTCAGCACTCCCCACAAATAAGACCAAACTTTATTAGAGGAATAGAACACATCCTGAGTTTGCTAGATCTGTGAACAGGATTTTATTTTGCCTGCTGCCCAGATCTACCAAGTTTTCCATACTTCTGGTGGTCCTTTGGCATGTGGGCCAATAATAGACTCTGTTCTCTGCCTTGGAAGAAACACGCACTTTCAATGAGAAAATGTGTTAAATCTTATAGAGCAATTTTCTTTGAGGTTGAAGTCCTGGTTATAGTAAAAGTAGGAAGTACTGAAAGCCATATAATCTGGAAATTTAATTGATTTGAAGTCAAGATTTTATATATAAAATAAGTCCAGTTAAAAATAGTTTTAAAATCACACATACACGCACATATGCACACACGTTACTATCTTCTATTCAATTGATTCTGACTAGGTCAAAAAATTCCAAAAACAAATCTATGTGACATCTGGATATATTACAGGGGGTATGGGGAAACCTTGTATAATGTGATTGTTCTTCTTCATTTGAGATGGTCCATTAATCCTGATACATAGAGGACTCTTTTGGCATGGAGGAAAACTGCACAGGCATAAAAGATGAAATGTGTCTTTTATGAAAAGCTCACCCATGGCTTCTGTGGTAGATGTGATTTTTTTCTCATGAAAGATAGTTTATTTTTCTAGCTGTAATTTCAATTGCTTTATAGTCTTCAAAAGTTCCACCTAAATAGGCTTTGCTTGAATTTGTCATGGCTTTTCTTCATGTCAAAGAAAAATTTCACATACAGAGAATCATAGTATCAGGCTGCTAAGTGTATTATAGAAATATACTACAAACGGATATGGAAAAAGAGGCTAGCTGTGTTTGGCTGTTTGTATAGCTAGCCTTCCCCCTCCCCGCCAAACTTTTATAATAACAGGAGCAACGAAGTATATGAAGCCCCTGAACATAGAAAGAAAAGAGGTTGCCAGTGGTTTGTAGTTCCTTAAGTATCAGACTCCTCCACACAGCAAAAATGGCCTCAGCTTCTGGTCCCAATCCTATCTGCATGGCCTTGTCTCCTATCAGCAATCCATCCTTCCCACCCGCAATATCTGATGATTCCCTTCAAGCCTTTGTTCTGCACTGTACACACTGTTCTCAACTGGAAAACCCATTTCCTCTTATCTTGTAAATTCTGCTCATCACTGAAGACTGAGTTCAGGCAGGTACAGCTGGAGTTGCTGAAAAGGGATGCTGCACATTTGTGCATGGATGGTATTAGAGTGGAGTGGCCCATGCCTGTGTTTCTGGGGGTTGACAGAGAAAGTTTCATGTTCTTCATTTTATTTGCATCTTTGTAGAAATTACCATATTTATGCAATTAGTATTTTATCATTGAGAATTTCACTAAAAACTGAGTTGAAACATCACTGCATTTTTTTTTACTATTTTTCTTTTTAAAAACTCAAACCAAAGCAAAATTTTTTCAACTTAAAATAATTTTCCAAGGCATACTTTGTGTTACAAAAGGTCAGTGAAGTACTCATCTAAATTGGTGTAAAAATAGGGATGCAGTGATAATAGACTGGATGTAAGAGGATGAATTTCAATCATAGACATTTAAAGAAAAAATTTATTACAGGTTAACAGTTTTTTTAAGAAGCAAGGGAAAAATTCAAAAAGATAGGAACTGTACCATTAAATTCAAATATCTCCAAATGTGTAAGAAATTATGCTAATAGAAAGCTCAAGGTGGTTTTAAATGCCTGTCAATGTTTGGCTATGTCATCAGGAGCACCATGTAAGAAAAGGATGGTCCTGCACAGCAGGGCTACTTCCTTTATTTTGGAATATTCTCCAATATTGGGGGAACAATTATATACACAATTTTTGTTTTTATTTCCAGCTTTTAACGTGGAAGAAATGCTGAGGCTTTTTGGTCTCATCTTTGATTTGTCTGCTGGTACAGTGTTTCCCAGGGGTAGAGAACGCCACTCCTGGAGTCAGACATTTCTGGCCATTTCACTCTCCCCTTTTCCACTCGTTTGGCCTTTGGCAAACGATTTATGACCTCTAAGCCTTGTCTTAGTCTCTAAATTGCTAGTCATAGAGTACTTACCTCAAAGGGGTTGAGAGTAAAATAATGTTATACAGGGAAAGCATTTGGTGCATGATACACATTCAATGTATGCTGTTTATTGTCATTACTCACCTGACTCCATTTTTTTTAAGCATGATCCTATTACTCAACTATAATGTGGATGCTATGAAACCACTGGGCCACCTTTTTATCAGTAGAAGAGCTAGGCCCTCTTTTCTGTTTTCACTGCAGACTTTGGGATTCTCTCTTGTGAGGATTCTGTGACTTGTATCCTAATATCTCTTCTAGTGTCTGCTTCCCTCCTGATATGTCCAAATTGCCTCAAGCAGTGCCATGTGGCTCCAGCCTATTAATCATTGACAGTTAGTTAGTAGAAAATCTCTTTTAAAAGAGCTTTAATAAGGGCAACATAAATTGGCACCCAAGTTTGCATTCAATACCAGAAAGAACACTTGAAATGTCATTGCATAGAAAAGTTTGGGCTAAAATGTAGGTAGTGTGTTTTGGAAGGCAGACTATCACGTTTTAGAAGGTTTAGGCATAATGCTTAATTCTTGACTGAATATTCTCTTCCAAACTTTCTAATGTGAAATTAAGCACACATTATTTTGTCATATGGGGCCAAAAGCCTAAAATAATAGACATTTTAGCTTAAAACGGTAATTCTCCTTCTTTGTTAATCCTTGATTAAAAGTAGCATCTTAGTTCCAGGAATTTTGTAATCTACACCAAGGTTTTCCTAGTGGAGAAAATGGACCAAAAAGAATGGGGAATATGGTTATGTTAGTATAAAATGGAAGTTAAATACTTGGAACCCAAATGGGATTAATTAGTCTCACAGCTGAACTCTGCATCTCCACCTCTCACCTCTACAGATATGCTCTTTCCCTGGGGTTCCTCCATGTCATTAAATGACACTATTAGTCACCATCCAACTAGTGGCTCTGACACCTGTTTCCTCATTCTGTCTTAAATCCAGTCCGTTATCATTTCCTATCAGTACTACCTCCAGTTTATGTCTTAAACCTATCCACTTTTCTCTAATTCTGTCATCACCATTACCCTAGAATAATCTACCATTTTTTCCCCATGGGCTTCTAGCACAGGCTCCTAACTCTTCTACCCTTTTCCTCTCTGCCAGACTCTAATCCATTTTCTACATAACAGCCGAAGTAAGACTTAAAAGTCACAAACATGATCCTATAACTTCCTATTCAAAATCTATCCTTGTTTTCTCCTTGACTTCTGGTAAAATACAAAATTCTTAGGATAGTTCCAAACCTTGCCTGATATGACACTTCTCACCCTAGTCTCATTTTGCACACCGTCCCCCCTTCACTGTATTTCCATCTTATTAATCTTTTAATGAAACCTATCAAGCACCTTCCCATCTTAGCATCTTCCTATATATGGTTTTCTTAGCCTGGTATAAATGTCCCTACTCCAACTCTTTACCTGGAGAAATGTGACACCTCTTTTCGGTGATTCGGTGATTTCTATAAAGAAGTCTTCACTGACGAGTCCTTACTTAAATTAAGTCCACATTAAGACTTCTCTTTGTACCCCTCATTTCTTTTTTATAGTACAACGCACAGTTTGCAAGTGAATATTGTTCTGTGTGATTATTTCTTAACGTCTCCCTTCTTCACGAAACAATAATCTCCCTAAGTTCTGGGTTCTGTTTTGTCTACTGCTACATGCCCAGTATCTTGCCAGTAGCAAGCACTCAATAAGTATTACTGAGCAAGTTTGTGAACTAATTCTGACCACCTCCCCTCATTTTAACTTTCATTTTCTCAATGATCTCACTTAAACTCTCAGTTTGCCTGCAGAAGGGACATATGGTACCTCACGGGGAAATTTAACACATGAGTAATACATGAAAACATTTTTGAGATTGTAGCTAAAAATTTTTTATTCAAGTGCAAAATAGGCACATTTATTTGTTATTATGAACTTATATATTTAAATTACACTGTATAGAATAAAAATTGTAAGATTTTCATAAATTATACATTTAAATACTTCCAAATAGAGAATGTGAGGAGAATACATTTTTATCAAGCAAAAATGATCCTATATTCCTTAGAAAAATCCCCAAGAAAACTAAATGAAGAGAAAAAACATTTGGTATTCAGGTATTTAAGCAGCTTAAGTAACTTCAATACTGAAGAAAAACTGTTGGTTACAACCTTTGATAATGTTTACTTAAATTCTTGCTAGCATACTTTTTAAAAATTTGAGTATAGTTGACACACAATGTTACGTAAGTTTCAGGTGTTCAACTCAGTGATGTGACAAGTTCATATATCCTGCTTTGTTCACCACAAGTACAGCCAACAGCTCCCATTATATCACTATTACAGTATCATGGACTGCATTCCTTATGCTGTACCTTTTATTCCCAAGACTTACTCATTCCGTAAATGGAGGCCGGTATCTCCCTCTCCCCTTCACCCATTTTGCCCAGCCCCCCACCTCCCTCCTATCTCACAACCATCAGTTTGTTCTTTGTATTTATAGTTCTGATTCTGTTTTTGTTTGTTTCTTCTTCTTTTTTTTTTTAAAGACTCTACTTACATGGCATTTGTCTTTCTACTTATTTCACTTATATAATGGAAAGGTATTTTACTTACTTTTAATATTTTTCCCTTTTAATCTTTATAAACAGAGGAACCTGTTAAATTTTCATTTATGACTAGACTTGTTGCCTGTTTGCATATTTCTCAGATTAGCAAGTTTGAAAACTAATATAATTAGAGAATCCACAATGATAGGCAACCAAACAGACATTCTATATTCTATAGTGGAAAAAAATCTAAAAGTTCATTACAACATAATTTGGAAAAACTTCTAAGTGCTTTTCTACAGTTCATTTTGATTAGAATGTCCCATTTCCTCAGTTACATTGATGTTTATTGTTTGGTTATCTATCTCATAGTACTGAGAGCTTACATTTACAATTTACATGGATTTATGATACAGTTTCTGTATGTTTACATTTGGTAGTATATTTTGAAGTTGTTTATTAAAAAATATTGTTTTGCTTTGATTTTTAAAGTGGCTTCTTTAAAAGCTATTGCTTTTCACATAGAAAAGAATAAGTTTTTCCATATGATAGGAGCATGTTTGGAAAATAAAATTAGAACCTTTTAACATAAAAGACATATGAGTGTATGCATATGCGTGTGCACACATACAATATATACATATATGTATATTTATGTGTATTTACATATGTGTGTATATATATGTATATATATATATATACATATATATATATATATATATAAAGAAAATGATTTATGAAACTATTCCCTTGAATTTGAGGAGCATTTTAAAGGTTCTAAAGACCATTTCTTTTCTTAAAGTGAAACTATGGGCCACATATGAAGTTTAGTTTATGGGAGCCCAGGCATCCTGTCTCCCATTTGGAGAAGAAGGAGTTCTCTAGCAGTAACAATAGATGTAAATTACCATTTCAAAGAAATGAATTCCTTCTTTACCTAGAACAAAACCAAGCAAGTCAGGATTTATCTTTAGGTTAAGGAATTAAGGTTTGGAATTGAATGATAACACTGACAATATTAAAATATGTTCCTGTGATAAATGACAGTATCTCTGGTATGGTTTGAAATAAAAGATCCTGAAAGAAATAATTATCTTATTATAGGAATCTGAGATTTTATTTTTTTCAATTGTGCAAGTAGTCACTAAGGCCCAGATTTAAAGTTCTATGTTTCTTTGACATAATCTATGGTTTTAGCAGTGATCTTATATTCAGATGCTAAGTATAAATGCACTGTTTTTAATCTATGATGTAATCTTAAACTAACATGTGTAATTTTCCACCTATAAATTTAAGGAAGTAATAACCTCCTAAGATGTGATTGGCATATTTACATAAATTTGGTTAATTTTTATAGATTTGACCAATAAACTTATTTCTAGGGTTTTTTTTAACATGGTAATATTAAATTCATCATATAAATTTGTTTGCTGGTTGGTATGTGAAAACTCTGCTGTGATGATCATGTTGTTTTTAATATATTTGGTTTAAGAGTTTAAACTCATCCTCTGTTGGCAGCTGGTATAATAAAGATTTTGGCAGGTCTTCATCATCCCTGGTTCCTGGGAGATAAGCCTGAAATCCTTAAGATTTTCTTGAGTGATAGGAATGTCTTTGTTATTGATGGTGGGCCCCTGAGACCATATCTGAACTTATGATAAGATGATTCAGAATGGGGTTTGGCCAGGCCAGGAAGGCCACCCATGTAATTAGAGGGGAGGGGTTTTGAGCCAGGTGATATTGGCCTGACCTCCAGGTAGGGCAGAGAACTGGAGATTGAGTTCAGTCATATGGCCAGTGATTCAATCAATCATGTCTATGAAATGAAACCCCAATAAAAACATTGGACACCAAGGCCTATGTGAGCTTCCCTGAGTCCAGAAACCCCAGGAATGTGATATTCTTTGTCTCATAGTTTGGATATGAAAGAAACATGTCTACAGTAACACAAGTTTTTGGATTAAAGTGTTAAAGGTATTAATAATGAAACCTGTGAAATAGAATGACATTATAGTAGCTCATAAAACAGAAAGTGTGACCTTATAACTTTGAAGTCATTCAGCTCTGGAAAGGAATATATAGTGCTTCACCAACTACATCATGAGAAAATAATCTTCTTATTCCCATATTTAAAGATACCCAGATTCATGACAATGAAATGGTTGATGTCTACCAGACAATCTCAGGGATGGGAGAGCATAGTATCATGGAGAAAGTACAGATATATAGGAGTCCTTGGCTCAACTTCAGTGCTGCCCTTCATGAGTTGTAGGAACCTGGGCAGGTCTCACCAAGCCTCACCTCCCTTGCTTGCTGAGTAGGGGTAATAAAATTAATGATGAAGAGTTGTATAGAATGACAGATATAATATAAACAATATTATTGGCCAGTTACTATTTAATTTCCCTTGACTTTACTAATATTCTCTTTTTTTCCTGGGAAGGGGGGAAGAGAGAAAGAGGAGGGGGGCAGAGGGAGAAGCAGAGGGAGAGAGAGAGAATCTTAAGCACACGTCACACTCAGCACAGAGCCTGATGCATGACCTGAGCCAAAATCAAGGGTCAGACACTCAACTGACTGAGCCACATATTCTCTTTCTGTTTTAAGCAACAAAAAGACAAGGGAAGAAAGGTAAACTAAGTATCCTTGCACATCACTCATACTCTTTAAAAACTCTTCAGCATTCTTGTTTAAGAAGAGACATTCCTAAAGAAGATACACTATCACTATCCATCTTACCTAAAAAAAGGCTTTACAAAAAAGTATATATTCTTATGGAAATTAATATTATGGATAAAATGGGAGGCAAAAATACTCTTGGCAAAATTGGATAAGGCTGTAATAACAATATCAGCATAGAATCCTCCTTAACATCACATATTCCCCTTCAGGCATTACTCCAAGTTAACAACTTAGTTGAAAAACTGAAATGAAATATAGTACTCCAAGTGCATTAAGAAATTCCAGTAACAAAACTTAAACTAATAATTCAGCATTAATACTGAAATTTAAACTTCATTTTCACTGGTAACCTCTAAGAAAGAGGGAGAGTGACAGATTTCCTTCTAGTCTTCCCTAGTAATGGTATAATCTGTTTCAAATAAGTTTCTATTTAACAGAGCATGCTGCTTTCCTCTCTTTGAGTTCCCTACAGAATTTTTGAAGTGTCGTCATATCACCGTTGAGTGTTTCATAAGTAAACATGCCACTACAGGGTGTACTTTTGTAAGATTACTCAGAGGAATGATGTAAACACTTGTACCTTACACAAACCAGGCTGAGTTTTTTGAATTGCTGCAATTTCTTCAAGTAAACACATGAAGGAGTTTGTAGAAATATAAAAAAAATAAATTTATTAAGTTTTTTTAATGCTGTAGTGAAATAACCAAAAATAAAATGATCTGCAGACACAATAGAGGAATTGGAGGGTTTAGTTTAATCCAGCCCCGCTGTCTCAGAGTTTGAAGTGATGAGTTCTATGTGGATCTTTGGGGTCCTTGAGAGATAATAAAGCTATAAACAATTCAGAGACAGGCTCAAATTCCCAAGGTACTTGCAAACACATTCAATCTTTCTGAACATGCATAGGGTTGATTAGTGTAGGAATCTTTAATTCTGCCTAGGACGAGCTTTAATTGAAATTTAATATTCCAGAAAGAATAAAAAGTTGATATTGCTCTTTGTTATGACTACTGCATACCCTCTGGTATTTATGATAGACAGCAGGACAGTTCACACTCCTGGTGCTGGTTGCACAAACACAAGAAATTACATAAATCATATAAACAGCTACTTAAAAGAAAAACATTGTAAAAAGTCAGATTTGAACATTCTGAATTTGTTTAAAATAGCTCTTTAGGGAAGTAATAACATTCTGATTATAACGTTTTGATAACAGCAGTCAATGGCAGTATCAACGGCATGGCAATTTTCAATTACACAAACCATGCTGGTTACATGGGCTTTGGAGCTTGACAGACCTGGGGTCAAATCCTGTCTCAGCTTTCACCGGCTACATGATTTAAGGAAAATTACATATGCACTCTGAGCCTCCCTTTCTGCATTTTCAATATGGGGATGATCAGCCTCACAAGCGGTTGTGAGGATATTAATTGAGGATATGTGAAAAGTACTAAGCATGATGTCTGATAAATACATGGAGCTCAAATTTTTCTTCGCGCATTTCATCTGGTGAGTCCAGAAGCTTTCTGAAACGCAAAATTCTGTTTCATGGAGGGAAATAGAATAATAGAATTTCAGGCCTCACAGCATTCCCTGATCTGAGCATAAATTGAACGGAGGGGGACATTCAGGAGGTGATCTTGGATGCTGCTGCACTGATCCAGGTCTCGGGCAAAAGATGTGGAAGTGAAGTGGAAGTTGATAGCACTGAAATGGAGCAGGATATGATAGTTGAATGATTGTGGACATGGAGGGGGAGATGTGAAAAGGCCAAAGAAGATGGAAGGTTAGCAGGTGTGTGGGCCTTCCTATCATTTCTTCTTTTGCCATCACTTCCATCCCTGCCATATTTATGATCACCTCTCAGAAAACAAGTGCTCTTCCATTTTAACTAAATGTAAGGCACTCAAAAAGGAAGGAGCAGTCAAAATTTAGTAGCAGCATGCATGGATCTGGAAATAAACCTTTCCTCAGCCCCATCCCTGCATCTGACTCCAGCTCACCACGAAGAGTTTCTTGGAGATTTCATAAAGGCTTTTAGATCATTTTGTGTCCAAATAAATTTGGGCAGTGCGGGACTATTTTCATGTAGGACATGTACTAAATTTATCTTTCTTTTTACAAAACCAGTTTAAATTACCCTGCATGTGCTGGAGATGCAATGTAGGATTTTTTGTTTTTAGAGAAAGAAAGGAAAGGAATTGAGGAATAGTTTTCTACACTCTCCAGCTTATTAGGAAGCATGAAACCTTTCTATAGAGGGGAAAAAAGTAAACAGGAAAGGAATTTACAAAGAAAAGGATTCTAAGTTCCTGAGGTAATCAAAACCACTTTCAAAAGTGTAATGATGTATCTAAATGAGAAAACAAATGCTGTGCCTCTGTAGAATGAGCAAGAGGGGGTATCTGCATGCAGGTGAAATACGAGCTTCTAAGGAAAACCAACAGTTTGTACTGGCATACTTTAAGTATACACAGATAGAAAATTGCGAAGCTCCAACCTTGATGTTACTTTTGACCTGTTACAAACTTTGGCCTCCTCCTCATCCATCCAATAAGAAACCCTATTGATCCTATTTCAGAAATAGTTTTTACATTTCTTTCCTTTATAATTTCACTTCCGCTGTTAGTTTTAAAGCTGTTCTTTGTTTCCTCTTCCTTAATTACTTCCATAGTAATCTAATTTGTCTACTTACCTCCAGTCTCTCTGCTTCTCTTCATCCTCAACACTCCCACTCTAATGTTCTCTAATTTTTGTTTGTTTGTTTGTTTGTTTGAGAGGGAGGGGATGCAAGCTGGGGAGAGGGATAGATGGGGAGAGAGAGAATATTAATTGGGCTCCATGCTCAGCACAGAGCCAATGCAGGGCTCGATCCCATGACTCTGGGATCATGACCTGAGCTGAAATGAGGAGTCGGACACTCAACTGACAGAGCCACCCAGGCACCCCTAGTATTCTCAGATTCTACAGTCTATGTGGAAGTGACTGAACTCTGGGAAGGAGATGACAATGTCATCTTGGAGTTTAAAATGCTTAAAATATGTAATTAATTCTGAATATAACTAGATGGGAAATTTCAATTTCGGATAGAAGATTTGAAAACATTTTGATAGAAAAAGGTGAAACAATTGCTAGGAATACACTAAAGGAGGATAGCTAAAGAATGATCAGGGATTCAAAAAGTGTAATTCTTTCTAGGGAATTATAATTATTCAAAACAAGGAAGAAAACATCTACTTAACATAGTGATTAAGAGTCAGAAACCTCTGATTCAAGTGCCAGAACTGTGGCTTTGCTGTGTGGATGAGAGCAATTACTAAACTTTTTCTCATATCAGCTTTGTCTTCTGTAAAACAGAGATGAGATCAGGAGGGTTGAGATAAGAATTAAGTATGATCAATAAGAGAAAAAGTAATATTATTAATTAAGAGTTCCAGCCACACAATGAAGGGTCAATAATATTAGCTATTATCTAAAGAAACTACTAGCTTATGAACAAGTAATAAATTGTATCATTTATCTTGAATGTATCATAGATAAGCTGCTATATAACGATCGCCACTTCAGATAGCTGTGAAATTAGGTGATTAACTAGTTGTTACTTAACCTTCTAATTTCTGTATAAGTCTAATTACATGAAACAGACGTTGGTGTTTTGATTTTTTACTTTGCTTTTCTGTTTTGAATGTCATTGCAACTACTGTATTGTAAAGGATGGAAAATAATTGCATATGTTAAAAAATATGAAACTTTATAAAGTAAAAAAATAAAATAAAATTTCAAAAATAAATAAATAAAAATGGTTAAAGTGGCAAAAAAGAAACTACTTACAGGGCCCTCACATACACCAGAGTTTAAAACAGCTACAGGAGATGAAAGCCAGGGCAAATAAACAAAAACAACTAACAAAACAAAATAAACAAAAATGGTGAAAAATGTGAAGGAGGCTAAATTTATTTTCAATAAATTTCTAATTATAAACATCTCTAGTCAGCAAAAGATACACAAGGAATACTAGTCCATGTTCACCGTTTGAAAGGGGGAGGTGGAAATACTTTGAAGATTTGGGAAAAAAGCAGAAATGTCCAATATTTCTTCTGACTCTACTTTCCCTGTCAAAGAGAACAGTTTTTCAAATATGTATGATGGTATAACATAAAATTAGATGAAAAGACTTGATGTGCTAAATTGTAAACTATAATAAACTAAAGTATTTCAATATTTTCCAGGCTCAGAAGAGCTTGTCTTGAGGTAATTAAAAATAGTAAAATGTGTAGATTTTTAATTACCTTAAGATGTGCTCTTCTGAACCTGTTCAACTTGATCAATAACTTGATGAAGATGCAAAAGTCATACTGATAAAATATACTTGTAAAATATATGGGTGACCCAAAGCTAGGACAGATGTAATGCGTGTTAAATAACAGAATCAATCTTTACAAGTACGGTAATGCACTGAAACACTGGGCATATAATGAATATGGAATGTTAAAGGGGCAGTTTTCATCGCAACGCTAGCATTCAGTTAACAAAAGCTACTGGACCAAGACAAATCCCTGAAGGCGTAATAAACAGCTCACTGACAGAAGGTCTAGCAGACACAGGTGTGATATGACAGTTTAAAAAATGTGCTCTTTGGCTACGTAAATAGAAGTAATGTATACATAAAAAAATATTTTACTGTTTTCTGTTCAAATAATGGTCACACAGGGTCAACATATATATGGAAACAGAATGACAAGTTACATGTACGATTATGGCAACTGGGATGGTGAGGAAAAACCTATGGAATGCTGCAGGATACATGACTTAGAGGTATATGTAACTATACTAATCATGCCTTTTGGTTTTCTGTATTTCTGACGCTCTGACATCTGAGGCTTTGTTGACTCTGGAAAGACTGCCTCTCGCAGGGCTATCCGGTTCCCAGAGCCAGTCAAAGCCCTCTCCAAGGGCATGCTCTTCAAATGCAAACCAACTAGTTCAGGGTCCATCCTCTCAAACACTTCCATTTTCTTTTCTTTCTTTTTTTTTTTTTTTTGAGAGAAGAGGGTGCGAATGAGTGGGGGCCAGAGAGAGGGAGGGAGGCGGGGGAGAGAATGAGAATATCCCAGGTTGGACAGAGAGAGGGAGAGAGAGAGAAGGGGGGCTCACCCGAAGCAGGGCTCTAACTCACCAGATACAGGACTCTAGCTGAAGAGCTGTGAGATCACAACCTGAGCTGAAGTCGGATGTTTAACCAACTGAGCCACCCAGTTGGTTAGCATGCGGACTGTTATTATTACCCCTGAGTGCCCCCACAATCACTTCCTTCTTAAGCTGAGCTGCTACCTCCCTGCCCTCATCGCCTCAGGGCCAGGTATAACACAATTAGAAACAGCCCCTTTACAACAGTGATAACTGAAATCATCATCCAACTAGCCAATCCTAAACCTATTTTCCCTGTCTTGAGTGGCCTTTCCTGTAGGAACTACAGTAAAGAGTCTTGCCCATGCATTTCCTTTATTCTGTCCCTCGACAGACTCTATTGCTACACCATCGGGCCCTGGATGGTGTGGTGTGCTCTCTCCTCTTTGGGAACTTTGAGTAACTAGCTTTTCAATTGCAGTTGTCTCCTAATCTGATGAACTCACCATACCCAAATAATAATAAAACCTACATTTCTACAATAGTAATGATAAAATCTTAAGATCTGGAAGAAATATTTACTTATATTTTCATCTGCCAAATGTTGAGCACCTACTAAGTGTCAATCACCATTCTATGTAAAGAACCTGGATTAGAAGAAAAACTCTGCCTGAAGATATAGAATTGTATTTCCTCTTCTATGGCTTACTTTCTGAGGATACTTATTCATGTTCCTTCTGAATGATGTAATTGGTTGATTATACTCAGTGGCATGCTATACCACTGATCATTCAGAACCATTGCCAGCTGTCGAGTTGGAGATGGATGCTGGAGGCTCTGAGCCAAGTCCCTTTAGTTGCTGAGCAGCTGGGAGGTTTGGGACATCCTGGGGGAGGACCTGAGGTGGGCGTAAGGGTAGTAGCACTGACACATTTCAATATTAGAATCACTGGCCTATGGCCATCCTTGTACTTTTAGGTTGAATATTAACCCTGATAATACATCTTTTGGTCTCCTCTTCTGTCTCTTGGTCTTACCAAGTTCCTTCAACCATTGTTTATTTTAAGTAAATTATAGACTTCACCATATTGATCACCATGCTCTGAATAATGGCTAGTGTCTTTTTAAAACTGTGCTACGTGGTAACTCAAGAAGTGGTTACCAGCTCCAAGTGGACGTTCACATCCTGATTTGACCTCTATTTTTATTAGGACCACAAGAATAGTGCTTTGTTTTCAATACCAATAAAATAAAAATCAAATGTGTCTTTTTATGAAGTAGTTCACGGAAGTAAAAATGATAGAATTCATTCATTCTCTAGCTGGCAAGCAAACCAATTAAAATATTATCATATATTCCTTAAGCCAGCAAGTCTTTCAATATATTTTAAATTACATTTTGATACTATAATCTTTATTTCCATATTATAGAAGTTAATGTGCTCACTAACCTAAAAAGTTGCATACTTGACAATAGACATTTCAGCTAATGTGAATTAGCAGTTCTGCTGAACTGCTGAACTAAAGAAGGAAGACAAAGGCAAAGGACACTATTTGAAGGAATAATGATCATGCAATCAAAAGTACAATACTCTGCAAGATCTTATGTTTTCAGGATTAGAAACATTGTTCTACTACTACTAATTTTAATACAATTGTCTATTACAGTGTTAAGTGTCATCTGACATTGGCAATTAAGTCCTATGATGAAAATTTCTAATTATTTTTTCATTAAAAATTAAGCCACCATAATTTACCAAAAATGTTAGATCTAATTCTTTGAGAGTATAT
>NC_043700.1:99546289-99571230 GCF_006229205.1 Suricata suricatta
ATGCTTCATTTAAAAATGTTTAATTTATTTATTTTGAGAGAAAGAGTGAGCACAAACAGGGTAAGGGCAACGGGGATGGGGGTGGGGTGGGGATAGAGGATCTGAGCCTGACATGGGACTTGAACTCTCAAAAGGTTAGATCTTGACCTGATCTGAAGTCAGTCACTTAACCAACTGAGCCATCTAGGCACCTCTGTACAATAGATATTTCAAACTGTGTTGTAGGTCATTAACAAATGTTATAATTACTCCTTGTTTCAGATATGGATACCTTGCCAAAAAAACCCCACACTTGTTAACATTTCATTTTAATACCTGAAGCAGCCCATATTTGACAACTAAAAATATTTTCTAATCAACCTCTAAAGCTGTATTTCCTGGTGGCTGTAATCATCAAATGCAAGTTTGCTTAAAGGATTTACTTGACCTTCCATAATAAGCTATTAGAGCTTTCAAAGCTAAATTAAATTCCTTTGTGAGAAGGAAGTGGCCAATTCTACAAAAGGAAAATAGATCAGATGTATTTGCTAGAACTCAATGAAAATAACAGATATTTGGTTATAGATGGGTATAGAGAACACTCAGACAAAAGAGCGTTACATCATAGTCTCAGATTCTCTTAGTTGGAAACATACTTTAAATGTTTTCTAACTTAATCACTCATTTGAATATTGAATTTTATCCATGAGCTCCAGTCTTCATCTGAATACCTACTTGCTTTCAGAGCAGCACATTGCTTCTTTGTATGTTCTTTCAGTTCCTTCCTTCACTGGGAGAAATACTCATGCTCATTTTTAACTTCAGAGCCTCCAAGGCAGTGGAGGAAAGCAGGATGCTACCCAGTTTGGAAATCCACTGTTAGCACAGGTTAAGCATTTGCTTATTTCATCTAGTGAGTTGGCAGATGAGGCCAAACTTCCTCTAGAATAATTTCCATTGAATTAAAGTAGCCTTTCTATCTATAGGTGATAAAATAAACTCATTCATGTGGAAAGGTCCTCAGATTTAGTTGTCTCCTTTCCCACCATTTTAGAAACTCTGCCTATCTTAGTTTAGGGGACCTCTTGGAACCTCAGGGAAAAGTTGCCCTATGAGTTCTACCTCTAGTTCTCAATTTCCTTTATGTTATCAGAATTACCAAATATTCCTTTGGGTTACCAGGCAGAAGGGAAATCTAGACTTACTCCTTTGAATTGGGTTGAGAGGCTAGTGAGAAAGCCTAGACAGTTACAATATATGCTGTTTTAGAAGACCTGGATTTCTACTCTTAATTCTACCCCTAGTAAGCTTTATAATCCTGAGTGAGTCACTGTATTTCTCTGATTTTCAGTTTCCTTGTCTAAAAGTGAGAATGAATAGAATTACAATTCAGGGTTGTTATAATAATTAAAGGAAATAAGACAGAAAATATAAAAAACATAAACTTCTTTAAATTTAGCAGCAAAGCCACTTTGTAACCCTAATGCCTTGATGGGAAGTAAAAGAGTTAACACATGTCTAGAAAATGTGTAGAATTCACGTTAACCAAGTGTCATAGCAATTCAGAATAAGCTTTTAAACTTGAGGGTTTTGGTTCCTCTCACCTGTCACTCTAGACACCTCCCAGGAGCCTAGGCAAAAATTGAAGATGGCAGTTTTCTGATAGTGAATAGAATGATAAAAACAACAGCCGCCACCAGTTTGTGAGGTGCCGATCACTGCTCTCAATCACTTTACATATACTCTTTCGTGGGGTTATGGCTGGGAGGGACTGGTCCTGGATTTGTCTTTTTTCTTGTCCGTCCTTTGCTGACCAAAACAAAAATCCATGGGTCCTATATTTGATTAAACATTAAAGTTGAGGCCTTGTTTCTGAAGATCCTTCATGACTGTTCTCTGCTGCCTTGAGGACCATAGTTTGGGTTGTCAAGCTGTACTTAGGAATGAAATTTTGGAGAAAATGTCCTTTGCTTGGCACTTGAGTGAGGAGGTTAAGAATTGTCGGGCCGCCAAGTTTTCTGTCTGCCTCAGGCAAGGATTATCACTCTCCGGAGAGAGAACCAGCAAACAAGATTTGCATCTAGAGGCTGGAGACTGCCATTTCCTGGTCAAAATAACTTTGGCGTCTGTCATGCTGGGCCAGACTGGAGTGGCCAAGGTGCACAAAAGATCAAAACCGTATTTCAGATTATTCAGTGCTAACTCCCCCCCTTCCCAGCATTGCTGAGGCAAATCTGGGCGTTTCTTTTGATATTCATTTGACTCTCCCTGTTTATCTGTTAACTGACCTTGGTCAGCTGCTTTGTTTTCCCGCCTTGAAACCTTTATAAAAGATAGTTTTCTGAATAAAGCTCTCTCTCTCTTTTGCCTGATCGGAAACCGTGAGTGCTGTCTTTACTCTCTGCGTCTCCCTCTCCTGCCCCCTTTTTCTCTCCCTCCCTCCGGAGAAGGACCCGCGACGGAGGCGCGCTCAAAGCCGGGGACGGGGACGAGCGGCCTAGACCCGGCGAGCTAGCGCACCGCAAGTGCCGTCCCAGCCTGGGATGGAAGCGGCCGGGGCGGACGAGCAGGCCCCGCCCCCGGGCTAAGACAACTGGCGCCTCAACGCGGGCTCAGTGAAGGAACGCCACCCTGAGCCCGGGCTAAGACAAAGAATGACCAACTTTCAGTTCTGAATTACTCAATTCATGATGCTTTTTAGTTGAGAATTCTAAAAAATGTATATAATTCCTGTGCGTATCTGCTCTCATTATATGTACTTTTAAGTATTTACACTTGTTTTAAGTACAAACATAACATTTATTGTTCCATCCATTAAAGTAATAATAGAATACTATTATTTAGATACTATCTAGCTGCAGAGGAATATAGATAGCAATTAATATCATGTCATTCGTCACATCTGCCTTGATAAACAAGCTTTTTTAAAGCTACCAAAACAACAAACAACAAAAACCTCCCTGCTTACTTCTCTGTTTTTAATCTTATATTGATACTTTCTTTGACTCTATGTATTTCTTCTTTCATAATTTCCTTTCTTTCTCCACAAATTAAAGAATAAAAGTAATTTTCTTCTTCACATCCTCTCTTGCTGATTAATGTTGCTTATATCAGCAAGTCTTAGACTTTTGAAGATGACAGAATTAATGTTTGCTGCATCGAGATAGGATTTTTAGTGCTCTCCATTAAAAAGTGTGACAATGTTTACACACTCTTACATGCTGTTTACTATTTCTCTTTATATTCTAGGGGGGAAAAGGAGGCTCTTCATCTCCCAAGAGTTTGAAAATTCTATCAGAACATTTTCACAATATCAGTGAGGAACCTAAGAGTTGTGAGGAACTTAAAAATTAGACCTAGGCAAACCGAAACTTAACCTGCTCCCGCTTGTTCTGCTTCTGTACATACGCTTGGGGCGCTGTGTGTAGGGTGGGGTCAGCCATGTGGCTCGACATTGGGGCGGGGAGTACTGGGTGTTCAAATTGTGGCGGGATCCAATCAGGGAATGCAGGATGTCTGGACTTAGATATTGGCCAATGTAAGCGCTGTAACAATGGAACGCCCCCGACTTGTTTGGGCCGGCCTATAAAAAGGACGTGAGCCACCTGCACGGGGCTCTCTGGCTCTCCCCGCTCCACCAGCTTGGAGTGTGCAGAGGACCCAGGTTCGAACCTGCAATAAATGACTCTTGCTGTTTGGCTTTGACTCTGGACTCTGGTGGTTCATTTTTGGGGGTCGCCTGAGTTC
The DNA here is from genome assembly GCF_006229205.1 of Suricata suricatta. Taxonomy (NCBI): domain Eukaryota; kingdom Metazoa; phylum Chordata; class Mammalia; order Carnivora; family Herpestidae; genus Suricata; species Suricata suricatta. The sequence goes on from NC_043700.1 coordinate 99,550,016, forward strand.
TGGGCATTACATCAGTATGGAGGGCACTATTCTCATCTTCTTGACAGAATATCAGTGCATGCCCATGGTGCACTTGCAGCTGTATATCTATTTTGGGCAGTCACTGAAGTTCAAAGACAAGTATGGGCTCCTAATGCTATCCATTAAGTGTTTGGCCTCCTATATCCTCAAGAGAAAAATATATTTTATAAATTCTTACTTTTTATTGTACATATTTAAGTAGGGTACCATGTGGATCAACTATGTGAACATCTTGGCTCTAGCAGTTTACACAGAATACGGCTCCATGATAAGTGAGCGTCAGTACTCTGAAATTCTAACTGGCCAGAAAGCTAACAGTTACATGGTCAGGTGCCCAGCAAAGAGAGACATAACCCTTGACAACCACAATCTCTTATGTCATTTTAGGGTGAAATATGCTAAGAAGTAGCGCTATAATGTTTAAGAACATATAACGTTAGGAACTATAATGTTTAAGGACTATAATGATGGGAAAGGCATATATGTGGAAAGCCTCAAAGTTGAGCAGTTCTATTTGAAATCAATCATTTCTAGATATGGGATCAGGACTTTAAATCTCCAGTAAAATATTTTCTGTTTGTCAAGGGAGCAATTATATTTTAAGTTTTACAAAATCATATTTAAATGAACCAGTGTGTGTATTTTAATTCATTTTACACACTGGGATAAGTCTACAATTAGTAGGATTTGCTTAGGAACATGATATGATGGTTTCAGAATTATTCACAATATAAATAATTTATGAACTCTGTAATATCAGCTTTATGGTTTGGAAACAAGAAAAAAATGCTGTAACAGATAAAAATATATTACACTTCAAATCCTTTTGGAATGGTAATTTCTGTTGCTTTGATCATTTATGCTACAGATATTTACTGCGTACCTTCATGATATAGTAGCTGCCATACTGTGATGAGCTGAATACAGTTCCTACACTAAGGCACTCCCTGCCCAGGGTGCGAGAATGCTGGCCAAATAGGCAAGTGCCTGTCTGGAATCCTCCAGTGTTTGTGTGCCGTTAGTATTATTGACAGAAATAAACATGCTATATTGGGTTGTTAATCACTATATACCATCCCTGCTTCTTGCAGCACATTTTCTCATACATTGTACTTATTAGAACTTCTACTGTAAATTTCCCTGGCAAGAAACAAGAACCCTTCAGTATAAAAAAGTGTGTATCAAAGTGAATGTCCCATCACTGTAACATATATGTTTGCAATGTGTTTAGATGGTTTTCCTCCCATTTCCATGTGCTCCCGCCTCAGTCTTCATCACCCCGTGTCCCCATTACGGTCTCCTGCACGGCGTTCTCTCTCAGCCTCAGCACACTCAGGTCTTCCTGGCACGTAGATTTTATTCTTACTGCAGGTGTACCTACAGCCCAGTTTCCAGAAGTACCTCTTCCTGGCTACTCCCAATGACACTTATTTCTCTGAACTGTGGGTTCTTATATCTGTGCAGTTTAGTACGAGGTCCTGGGATATCTCATTTTGTTGGAAAATTGTTTTAATGTGTATATTTTGCCTTCCTGATACAGCAAGAAGCTCCTTCTAGACAGGGAGCCATGTCTTATGAGCTCTGACTAAACTGGTAGGTAAGTCTTGTGAGTGTCTTGTGAAGTTTTTCTTAAATTAGAACCCTCAAAGCATTAGTCATAGTACTGAGCATCCCATACAAACTCAAAAGTCACATACAGAAAGGCTACAATACCAAGCTGTTCTAATGTCAGTGTATACTAGTTCAATGTAATATTCAAGGAGAGTTACTAAGGCAAACTTTTAGATCAAGAGTTACTTACTAAGGCAAATTTTTTGTTGAGAATCATCTGCTCCACCAAAGATGACTCATTGTGGAAGAGATGAGGCTGCATATGGCTCCACATGTGAGGAAACCACCAGAAATCATCCACAGACCCCAGAAGATGGTCATCCCCTTCATCTTCTGCTTCAGTTCCTTTGGAGGAAAAAAGATTATTCAATTAATTCCAGTTACAATGATTGTCTGTCTATCTATCCATCCATCCATCCATCCATCCATCCATCCATCCATCCATCCAATTAGGTACACACATATATGTATTTAGAAGACACCATTTACTCTTGTTGATACATATAAGGCTTTGAACATGAAATGTAGCAAAAGAAAACCTGTTCCTTGGGGAACAAAGCTCTTTTAAAAGTTTTTCTTTTAAAAGTTTTTCAACATGAGACATAGGTATAAAATCACTGCAAAATGGAAATACACAACCATTCCCAAGGACATTGGAACTCTGTTAGTGTATTTATATAACCTGTGGTTTGGAGAAAATGGAGGGATGAATAGGAATTGAATCAAGGGAATATGAGTAAAGAAATGGGTGGCAGAGCTCTTGCAGCAGGTCCTTCTGACATAGGTTGTGACACCACAGTCACAAAGAAATAATTTCATAATTTATTTGGGTTCCTCCATTAGCTCTGAGAAGAAGCTACTCCGTACTGAGGGAAAACTAAGGCACAAACAAGGCAGGGGGGAAAGGAAATGTAGGAACTGTTTTGGGTACATTGGAGAAAACTGAAGGGAAGAAAGGAGAAAGGATGAAAGTGAAGAAAAGAGGCTGAGAAGTGGTGAAGTCATAGTAAAACAAGCCAAGCTGGTCCTTGATGGACTCATGTTTCTCATGCTGGACCTTTTCCTCAAGTTCTTGGAAGCAGATTTTCTATCAAGAAACTCATATTTCCAGGGCACTTGGGTGGTTCAGTTGGTTAAGCATCTGACTCTTGATTTCAGCTCAGGATTTCCCGGGCTCGTGAGATCAGTCCTGCATCTCAGGTTCTGGGCTGATAGTGTGGAGCCTGCTTGGAATTCTCTCTCTTTCTCTCTCTTTCTGCCCCTCCCCTGCTTGTGCACACATGTGTGCTCTCTCTCTCAAAATAAGTAAACATTAACAACAACAACAAAAAGAAACTCCTATTTCCTTGAGAGTCAGCCCTGATGTTATTCCTCTGATTTCCTCCTTTTTAGGCATGTTTATTTCTTCTATTTTCCATGATCAGCAGTTTAGCTGAAACTAAATTCCACAGTTTCGTGAGGCAGAAAGGACTCTCTTGTTTCTTTACTAAAGCCCGAAATGAGAGCACTCTAAGGTGCCTCACCTCTCTCCTGGCATATGATAAGATGATATTAATTATCACAAAGTTATGCAACCACACTGAAATTTCAGCCACAACACTGAATCTAATAAACTCCTAGAATACAGAATGGTAGATTCTTCAAATGTTATCCCCTCTGTGTGGAAAAAATCTTCTCTCATATGTTCAAAAATTTCATTTTTCTGATATGACTAGTTTTCATAGTGCCATACAGGCTAACGAAGGAGGGCGGATTGCTGCTCTGCTCAGCCAACTAAGCCCATTCATGTTCCCAAGAGAAGGAAGACAGTGGCCATTGGAAGGAATGGAATTAGATCCTATGATTTACTGGAAAAAGAAAGTGACTGACGAATGTGGCTGTGCACTCATTCTAATTTTTATAGGAAGTACAAGTATTAGTAATGTCGGATGAGTAGAATAACATAATACTTCAACATGGGCAGACTTCAATTTCACTTTCATATGGTTAAATACTTGTTGATATAAAGGAACTTGTTTCTTTATATTTAAATGGCACCTTTAAATTTAATTTGTTTTATCGTCCTAATTTTTTTCCTCTTCATTACACACTCATGTTACCATAATATAGTGGAACAAGGATAGCCTTTAGAGTCAAGAAGTTTTTAGTTATTTATAGGTTGCAACACATTTGAACTGTATGATTGTAGGCAAGTCACATAAGCCCTTAATGTCTATATTTATGTAGGTAAAAAGATGGATCACAATACCTATTTCATTCTTTTTGGGAGGAAGTGGCACTATAATCCTGGCACATATTGGGTAATCTAAATGCCTTTTTCCTTTCTTTTTATATTTCCTACTCTTGCTCTCCTTGTGTCTTTTTTCAGGTCTCCTTGAGTTTTGTTTTATTTTTTCCCACAATGCTACTGCATGAGAGTATGGTAGAAGGCCTCACCTGTGTGTTATGTGGCAGATGTGACATAGTGGTCAAGCCATCATAATTGGTCTTGAATTGACCAATGACTGGCTGATTAATGAGTCACCAGCTTGGGGCTTCTGAGTGATTATTTTACAGCTCAAGGAAGACTTCTAGAGAGCAATGCAAAGGAATAGGAATATGGAGTCAGGATTTAGAATCTCTGATGACCTCAATCATTGTAGGGTTTTGAGTCCTGTTACCTTTTAGGTGATAAATATGCTGGCCCTGGTAAAGAAACATTTTACCTCTCTACTTACACCCAAGAGAGTCAACTCCTGTTTAACATTTTGTATGTCCTCAGGACACCATATTAGTAGAGATTACAATCAGTTACTTATTGCAGTTTTACTATCCCACATTGAAAAGAGGCATAAGTCCCATGGGTTTCTTAGTAATCAGTTCATTCCTGGCTTTCACCTCCTCTGGAGACAGGGAGGGAGATGGGTAGAAGGAGATGAGATTTCCTAGATTATGAAAAGTCACCCCTCCTACTACTCCATGTCCCCTATAACTCCTATCTTTGCCTGCATCTTTCTTATCATCTCACCTTTGCTCATTTTTCTAGCTGGACTTTACACAAAGTTTATTTATCAGGACAGTGGAAAGGTAGCTTTGGAAAGATAGTTCAGGCATTTGTTGTCCTTTCCTGAATATCATGGTGAAAACTGCTATTAAAATATTTGTACATTTGAATCATGCAAGAATTAGACAAATGATGTCTGCCCTTTGATATATTTATATAAATTCATAGTGGGCATAAATATATGCCTTTCCCTTTTCTTTATAACTCTTTCTTATCTGATTTCACTTAATCCTACTTAATTCTACTCTGATATTTTATATCAGAATTAATTATACTAAGAATAACTGTCTATTGCTTATTACCTTAAACGTTATGATAAAAAGCAGTTGAAACATAGCTGTGATTGGCTGCCTTGGGCTCTTGCCACCTTTTTATCTCCTGACTTTGCCCACCTTTGTTTGAACGGGAGGAAGAGAGAACTAGAAGTCAAATTCCTCGATTGTAAGTGTCATTTCTTTTTTATTTTTTAATTTTTTTTAATTTTTAAAATGTTTTTTATGTTTTTTGAGAGACAGAGAGAGACAGTGGGAGCAGGGGAGGGTCAGAGAGAGAAGGAGATACAGAATCCAAAGCAGGCTCCAGGCTCTGAGCTAGCTGTCAGCACAGAGCCCTACATAACCCCGAACCCACGAACCATGAGATCATGACCTGAGCTGAAGCTGGACGCTTAACCGACTGAGCGGCCCAGATGCCCCTAAGTGTCGTTTCTTAAATTGTTACCAAACTATCCTGAAATCTTATAAGGTTATTGCAAGTTATTATTTATTTTGTATCTATTTAAATAACATATCTCTTCAGTATTTTATCTTCAGTTTTTCCTACCATGATATTTAAAATCATCATTGATTGATGGACATTTGGTATCTTTCCATATGATCTCTAAATTCTAACCCAGATTAAAGAACTCCAAATTCAGGGCCCTTAACTATCATTCATTGACCAAATATGGAATTTAGAAATAAGGTCAGTATTTACAAATTCAATATAATATTGCCCTTCACATTGTTAATTAATTCTGCAGTATAGTTAGAATTTACCAAGATTGTTGGTTCTCCATGGTTTGGGGAAATATACAAACCTACAGAACCTACAGATGAGGGGAAGGAACCTTTTGCCATTCAGCTTCCTTTATCAAGGATTGCCAATGGAATAATAAAAGTACAACTTATCTAATGCATAAGACTTGGGCTCTGCCTGACCTAAAGTTAAGAGTACTTTTGGCACTTAACTAGCTGTATGACCTTGGACTTCTCTAAGTTTCTATGTTCTTATCTAGAAAACAAGGTAACATATTCTTTAACTCCTAGGATTCATTGAGAAGATACACAAAAAATGCTTAGCTAAGTACCTAGAAAATGGTGTTGCTTACTAGAAGGGAACTATGATTTTTTGACCTTCATCTTTTTATTTCTCAAAAAATCCACAAAGCCTTCAAAAACTAAAATATATCAAGCAAGATGGAACCATCTCCTGAAAGAAAGTCTTACTATTATGATAGTGGTATTTTTATCCTTCCCTTTGAGATAGAATAAAATAGGATCTTTAATAGGATAAAGAATTACTCATTTAGAAAGAGAGACAATATAATTCAATTAAACTTCACAATATCTAATTTTTGAAAGATTTAGAGTATTAAACTTTACATTGGTTCCTACTAAAAAATGACTTTATCGGTTTTCAATAAGCCTAGCTAAGGTTTTGTGGAGGATTTCGTATCATATGCAGATAACAAGAGTCTTTCAAGCCTTGGCCTTAGCTTTCTCCTGTATTCTACTTTCTTTGGCTAAGGTAGTGTCCATTCTTACTGTGAGCTGTGGGAAGTGTCCAACTAGGGGAAGAGGACAAATCTTTCAGAAGCCAAAAGGAAGAAGAGTAATGGCTAGAGCCAATCTTTGGCACTCAGCATTAGGCAAAACATAAGTTGCCAGAAGTGTTTTCTTATTTCTATTTCTATTTTGTTTGGGAAAGAAAGCTTCTAGTTCTTCTTAATATTTAAAGTGAGTTTCTTTCACAATGCAATGTGATAAAATTTTATTCTCTGCTCTTATTTCATATAAATACTAATAGTTAAATGTGATTTTACTTTCATTCAATCATTTGTTCATTAATTCATTTTCAATAGTCATTGTTCTAGTTGCTGGTGTTAAAACAGTAAAGGCTCCATGGAGTGTTCATCTTAGTAAGAGAAGAGATGCAACAGATATATAATTTAAAGACAAAGTGCACCTGCTCATGATAAAACTCAGCAATCTAAGAATAGGAGGAGCTCCTTTAACCTAATAAAGAGTGTCTAAAAAATGGTCTGTTGAAAGAATTCCCCTTGAGAATAGGAAAAAAATCTACTGAAAGATTTCCTCTAAGGTCAGGAATCAGACATGTGTCACCATCATCATTTTTATTTAATGTTGTACTGGAGATCTAATTTAGTGCAGTATAGGTAAGGAAAAAAATTTGTAAGGCTCAGAAAGGAAGGACAGTTTTAGAATCCAAAATTTACATGATTGTATAAGTAGAAAATCACCCCCCAAATCCCTACAAACTATAGAATTAATAAGTGAACATAGCAAGGTTGCTAGATACATGATCAGTACAAAAAATTAACACTGTATTTTTACATACTTTCAACAAAGAAATGCAAAATGAAATAAAAAACAAGACACCACTTGATACTGCATCAAAAAACCTCATCAAAGAATGAATCTAAAAACGGTAAAGTTTTATCAAGTGTAATTAAAGATGACCTAGATGTATTCAAGGATTGGAAGACTCATTATTTAGGATGGCATTTCTACCCCAAATTAATAGATTTAATACAGTCCTAATAAAAATTCTAGCAATTTCTTTGTGGACAACGGTAAGGTGATTCTAAAAATTTATATGAAAATGCACAGGGCCAAGAATTTCCAAGGCAATCCTTAAGAAGATGAATAAAACTGGAGAACTTACACTAGCAGATATTAGTATTAATTATAAAGTTACAGTAAACAAGATAGTGTGATTTACACAAATAGATCCAATGAACAGGAGAGTGTAGAGGTGACACATATGGATATATATGACAGTGATGAACCATAATGCAGTGGGGAAAGGATGGTCACTTAATACTTGGTGCCAATTAGATATCTTTATGGGAAAAAGAAGACATCTTGACCTCTATCTCATGCATATGAAAAAATCAACTCCAGATAGATTTGAGATTTATGTTTTCAGAACATAGAAACATATTTTTATGATCTTACAGTATGCAAAAATTTCTTTTAAAAGCCAAAAAGTCTACCTAAAGGAACAAAAAGGTTAACTAGAGTATATTAAGTATTTTTGGTCATCAAGAAACACCATTAGGAGTGTGAAAAGAAACCCACACAATAGGAGAATGTATTTGCAACACATAAAACTGATGAAGGATTCATAAGATTATATAAAGAAAAAAAGGAAAAAATAATATATAAAGAATTTCTACAAATCAACAAGAAAAAGCATGCAACCAAACAAAAAAAATCTCAGTTCACTAAAGAGAATCTCTAAGTGCCCAATAAATACATGAAATAAGCTCAATATCACTGCTCATGAGAGAAATGTACATTAAAACCATAAAATATCTCTACATGCTCACCAGAAAGGCTAAATTAAAAAGACAAACAATATCAAATGTTAGTGAGAATGTGGAGTAACAGGAAAACTCATATACTGTTGGGAATGTAAATCAGTACAACCATTTTGAAAACCTGGCATTTTTTTCTACTAAATTGGCTATAAGTGTGCTATATAACTAAAAATTCTATTCCTAGTTGATAACCAACAGAAAAAAATAGTTATGATCTCTGAAGAACAGGTAAAAAATGTTAACATAATTATTCAAAAAAAGCCAAAGACTAGAAAAAACCCAACATTTACATGGAAAGGAATGCTTGAAAGCAATGGAAATGAAAGAATTACAACTATACACAATAATATCTGTAAAATCAGAATAATGTTGAACAGGAACGCCTGGGTGGCTCAGTTGGTTAATAAAACAAGCTGGATGCAGGAGAGCCCATACTGTATGATTCCTTCTACACACATTTCAAAGCCATGCAAACTAGTTTATGATATTAGAAGTCAGGACAGTCATTTTCTTTGAGAGAGGCTAGTGACTGTGACGAATCACAAATTGGGTGGGTGTGGGGATTTTGGTAGTATTCTCTCTTGATTTGCATGCTGGTTTGTTAAAATTCGTTGAGCACCACGCTTACTACTTGTTGCACTTTTATATATGTAAGTTATGCTTCAATAGAAAAGGAAGGCCGATAGATAATGACATGATGAATAAATGTTCAAACCAAAAGTATTTTGTAAAGGTGAAAAATGATATGTTAAAGGGCACCTGAGTGGGCTAAGCATCCAACTTTGGCTCAGGTTGTAATCCCACAGTTCTTGGATGTGAGTTCCGTGTCAGGCTCCGTGCTGGCATTTCAGAACCTGGAGCCTGCTTCAAATTCTGTCTCCCCCTCTCTCTGCCTTTCCCCCTCTCGTGCTCGGTCTCTCTCAAAAATAAGTAAATAAACATGAAAAAAATGACATGCTAAATTGAATTGAATACTATGAAGAAAATAAAATAGAAAAGAGACATGGAATGTAGAAAAGTGTTAGAAAAGGGGTCAAAAATTATTTATTTATTGTTTTAAATTTATTTATTTAAATTCAAGTTAGTTAATAGACAGTGTAGAATTGGTTCCAGGAGTAGAACCCAGTGATTGATCACTTACATAAAACACTGAGGGCTCATCCCAACAAGTGCCTCCTTAATGCCCATCTCCCGTTTAGCCTATCCCCCCAACACCTCCCCTCGAACAACCCTCAGTTTGTTCTCTGTATTTAATTATCTCTTACCGCTTGACTTCCTCTCTGTTTTTTATCTTATTTTTAAATAGAGTAGTCAGAGAGGCGTTTTGAGAAAAATTAACCTCCTTTTCTTACCTGTATGGTAAAATTTTCCTGAAAATCCAAGGTTGAATGTAAAATTTGCGATTTGTGCACGCAAAAGATTTTGAGTGTCAAGCAGGGCCTGGAATACATTATTAAAAAACAAAAATCAGGTTAGAAAATGTCATTGAGAAGTTTTAAAAGATATCTTCCTTTTGCATTCAAAGGGTAAAACTACTCCTTTATACATGAGAGAATTAAATGATGGAAAGTAGTGTCTTTACCAATTTACAACCAGAGAGATGCTTTCAAGATTACATAAACATATACATATATTTATCTTTCAGCTTGCAATAAATTAGCAAAAAGTGTCAGCTAGAAAAAGGAAGTTACATGAAAAGTTTACTCTGCATGTATTAAAGGAAATATTATCTAGCATAAAATATATCTCTTTTCATTTCTCAGGAACATGGATCACCAATTGTCAAAAGAAGGACACTCTTTAAGTGAAACTATGCAAACATATAACATTGAAAGGAAACATTGTTATTTCTCAGATATGCCTTTGGTCTTCAAAATCCAATACTTTTCAATCTTTAAGTCTTAGATTCCCACAAGACACTAATTGTTCTTCAAAAGTGGGTATCATGATAAAGTAAATCTCTAATTGGGCCTTTCATTAAAAAACAAACAAACAAATAGTCCTACTTCTGAAGGTAGAACTCTTTTAAAACAGAGTTTTAATGATTATATCTTATAAAGTATTTACCATGCTTCAAATTAAAAACCATTTTTCGAAGTTTATTTATTTATATTGAGAGATAAAAAGACACACTGAGCAGGGAAGGAGCAGAGGGAGAAGGAGAGAGAGAATCCCAAGCAGGCTCTGCACTGTCAGCACAGAGCCTGATGTGGGGCTCAAACTCATGAAATCATGAGATCGTGACCTGAACTGAAACCAAGAGTTGGATGCTTAACTGACTGAGGCACCCAGGCGCCCCATGCTATGAATTTTTAATGGACTTATTTTATTTCTCATTCTTATTTAAATTCCTATTCTTATATTTCTTTTCTCCCCACCACCCTCCCTATACAGATAATTAGGCAGAAAGTAATACTATATGCTAGATTTGTAAAGGATCTTAGTTGATACTTCTTTTACGCATGAGGAAACTGAGGAGAAATGAGCTGCCTATTTTCACAGATAAAACTAGTGGTAAACTGTAGACTAAGGATATATATTGCCTGGTTCCACATTAGGTACTCCTTTCCCCCTTCCATAGTACAACTGGGCCCACAATAAAATCTTCTTTCCAGCAGCATAGCTGACACCTGGAAAACTTGCCCCATCATGTTCAAAGTCTCAGTCTTTTTTGGGGAGCAAAATGATATACCTTTAATTCAGAGATGATCCCATGATTATATGCCTTATCTGGGGATATAAATGATTCTCCTTATTGTGTAAAAACCAAGGAAGAGGACTTCTGAATCTCTAGTTAAATTCATCTAAACAATGGGACGTTTTTGAAATTTAGGTATCTAAATCTTCTTTTTCTATCACTACTCTGTTTACATGAACAACTTTGATTGAACAACTGAACCATAAAACATGTGGGTCCTAAGGGAAGACAGGTTTATTTGTGGATTTCTACACCTAAGTATAGAAACAAAAGGGTTAATGATGGCAATGTCGTTAGGGACAGGTTAGATTCTGTCATCACAAGGCCTGGGCATGCGTCGGGCAAGGAGAATTTGGCCAGCTCAGCAGTGACAAAGTGAGTGATATGGACACATAGTATTGTGTAAAGGGGTGGGGAGTGGTTTGGCCTGGATGTAAGGTGTGAGCCTTTCTCTTTCTGTCCTTATGGAAGGAACATAAGGTATAGAATCAGAAGGTATGGAATTATTTATTATTTACTTATTCACCTATTTAATTAAAGTTTATTTATTTATTTTGAGAGAGAGAGAGAGAGAGAGAGAGAGAGAGAGAGAGACTGAGAGAGAGAGAGAGAGAGAGAGAGAGAGAGAGACACAGCACAAACCGTGAGATATGACCTGAGCTGAAACCAAGAGTTGGACACTTAACCGAATGAGCCACCCAAGTGCCCTAGAAGGTATGGGTTTAAATGTCATCTCTGAGACTTATAGTGAAGTCATGTAAGACGTGGGAGTCAGATTCCCTCAGCTGGAATTCTGGATCTGTCTCTGTTCAGTATTGGGCATGATATTAAAATTTTTAGACCTCAAACTCATCTCATGTAATTATGGATAATAACAATTACTTCAAAGCAGAGTTGTGAGGGTCACATACTTTTATGCTTTTGGCATAGTGACTGGCACATAATAGGTGCTCAACAATTATTAGTTGCTCCTCCTCTCTTATTGCTGCTAATATCAATACTATTAATGGTTCTTGTTATTGTTAGTGATGATAGACAATTCATATTCTCTGACTTTTCCCTTCATTTGTTAGAGTGGAGATACTTATCTAACAGAGTTGTGATGAGGATTCTAAAAGGGATAGTAGGGGTGCCTGGATGGCTCAGTCGGTTAAGTGTCCATCTTTGGCTCGGTCATGATCTCGCGGTTTGTGGGTTTGAGCCCCACATCGGGCTCTGTGCTGACAGCTAGCTCAGAGCCTGGACCCTGCTTCAGATTCTGTACCTCCTTCTCTCTCTGGCCCTCAAAAATAAATTAAAAAAAAAAGGGATAATATACGTAGGAGTGCTTGATAAGATTTTTTAAAAAGTGGCATAAAATATAAGGTGTTGATATAATTATAATCAATTATATGTTTTATGTATATAATTACATATCACTGATAATTATATCATCCATTTGTCTCATTTACTTAAAAGTTGTTTTTATAATATCTCATTTTATTTACCTTCAGTCTCCTCTAGCCTTCCCTCTCTCCTTTTTCATTTCTCCTCCCAGTCGAACATTCTAGCTGGCTCTTCTTATCATTCCTTCCCCTTAGCTCTTATCTTCTTCTTTATCCATCTTACTTCATTTATTCATTTACTCACTTAATTCAGTGGAAATCCATTTTAAAATAATTTCTTGTATGTTCAATGCTTTAATTTTAAAGTTGAAAGCTTTTTCTTTTTGTTTCTTTGAAAATAAAATCCTCAGTTAACCTTGAGTTTTGCTATATGACCCTGATTGCCTTTTAAAACAAACATTTACAATACTTGATAAGAAAGCAAACAAACAAATCTATCCTGTTCTTTGCCTTAGAAGCTAAATAATGTACCTGTGAACTAACCTCTAAATCAACTAGGATACATTGATTCAAATTACTGAACTAGCCATGATTATGCAGGTTTGAGTTGGCATTTTACACATTTATTTGACATTCTAGAAACAAACACTGAAACACATAAAAGATATACTGAAACAGTAGATAGAACCATTAAGCCTATATCTGGTGAAGAGGGACATTTATTTCTAGATGATACTTTATATACTAAAGATAAATCATTGTGTTTCTTATCTCTTATACTATTGTTTTTAGAAGCCAGATTTTGCAGGTATATATGAAAATGTTATATATTCATCCACTACTTCCATCTTTTCAAAATATGCTTCTGAAGCGTTACACGCTAGAACACCCAGCAACGTTCTTAGATTCTATCCTTTTCATTGAACTCTTCATAGCTAGAATGATTTTATTCAGCATTAATCTATTTAAAAATTAGCTAGTCTATTATTACTATGAAAAAAGTACAATACAAATAATATAAATGATTCTTTGCTTTATTTTCTATGAGCAACATGTCAAAAATGGTGTGATAATATCTAAAAATATAATCATAATAAGCCAAATCAATGTTCTAATATCAAATTCAGAAAACTAAATGCATTTTGGGCAAGCAAACCCTCTCTGATGTGCAGAGTATGTTGGTCATGATGGAGGTAAAGAATCACAACCACCTGCACCGGTACCATTTAGTGGTTTCCTCCAATCCAAGAACCCTAAGAACAGATTTCTATTGTCAGAAATAGACTGATTATTGAAAAATGGTACTTTCATTTTTAACTGTTCTAAAACTTTCTGTATTATTAGAAAGGTAATTTACAATTCCATTCATCAGTAATTATTTTTTAAAAAACACATTACCAACCTTACACCTAAAGGAGCTAGAAGAGGAACAGAAAATAAAGCCTATGCCAGCAGAAAAGGGGAGATAATAAAGATTAGAGCAGAAATAAATGACATAAACAACAACAACAACAACAAACCAATAGAGGGGTGTCTGGGTGGCTCAGTTGGTTAAGCATCTGATGTCAGCTAAGGTCATAAACTTGTGGTTTGTGAGTTTGAACCCCACATCAGGCTCTATGCTGACTAATCAGAGCCTGGAGCCTGCTTCAGATTCTGTCTCCCTCTCTCTCTGCCCCTCCCCTGCTAATACTTTCTCTCTCTCTCTCACTCTCTGTCTCTCTTAAAAATGAATAAACTTCAAAAACAAACAAACAAACAGTAGAACAGATCAACAAAACTAAGAACCGTTTCTTTGAAAGATTTAACAAAATTGATAACTCCCTAGTTGGACTTATCAAAAAGAAAAAAGGACCCAAACAGGTAAATTCACAAATGAAAAAGAGATCACAACCAACACCCTAGAATACAAACAATTATAAGAGAATGCTTCATAGCAAATGGCAATCTGGCAAATCTGAAAGAAATGGACAAATTTCTAGAAACATATAAGCTACCAAAACTGAAACAGGAAGAAATAGAAAATTTCACAGACCCATTACAAGCAAAGAAATTGAATCAATAATCAAAACTCCCCCAACAAATCTGTGCCAAAAGGTTTCCAAGGGGGAATTCTTAACCCTTAAAGAAGGGTTAATACCTATTCTCTATTTTTTAAAATTTTTTTGATGTTTATTTATTATTGAGACAGAGAGAAACAGAGCATGAATGGGGGAGGGACAGTGAGAGACTGAGAGACGGAGACATAGAATCTGAAGCAGGCTCCAGGTTCTGAGCTGTCAGCACAGAGCCCAACGCAGGGCTCGAACCCACAAAACTGTGAGATCATGACCTGAGCCAAAGTCGGATGCTTAACCGATTGAGCCACGAGGCGCCCCTAATACCTATTCTCAAACTGTTAAAGAATAGAAATGGAAAGAAAGCTTCCAAACTCATTCTATGAAGCCAGCATTACCTTGATTCCAAAACCAGACAAAGACTTCTCTAAAAAGGAGAATTATAGGCCAATATCCCTATGAAACTGGATGCAAAAATTTTCAAAAAGAAACTAGCAAATTGAATTCAACAGTACATTAAAAGAATTATTCATCATAATAAAGTGGGATTTATTCCTGGGCTGCAGGGCTGGATCAATATTTGTTAATCAATAAATGTGATACACTAAATTACTAAAAGATAGGATAAGAACCATATGGTCCTACCAATAGATGCAGCAAGAGCATTTGAGAATACAGCACCATTTCTTGATAAAACCCTCAGAAAGTAGGGATAGAAAGAATATACCTCAACATCATAGGAGCCATATGTGAAAAACCCATAGCTAATATCATCCTCAGTGGGGAAAACCTGAGATCTTTTCCTCTATGGTTAGGAACATGAAAGGGGTATCCACTCTCACCAGTGTTGTTCAACATAGTACTAGAAATCCTAGCCTCAGCAATCAGACAATAAAAATAAATAAAAGGCATACAAACTGACAAGAATGAAGTAAAACACTCTATCTTTGCAGATGACATGACACTCTATATGGGAAACCCAAAAAAGTTTCCAACAAAAAAACTGCTAGAACTGATACATGAATTCAGCAAAGTCACAGGATATAGAATCAATGTACAGAAGTCAGTTGCATTTCTAGACACCAATAATGATGTACCAGAAAGAGAAATCAAGGAATCATTCCTATTTACAACTGCATCAAAAACTGCAACATACTTATGAATAAACCTAACCAAGGAGGTAAAAGATCTGTATGCTGAAAACCAAAGAAAGCTTAATGAAAGAAATTGAAGAAGACACAAAGAAATGGAAAAGCATTCCATGTTCACGGATTGGAAGAACAAATATTGTTAAAATGTAGAAAGTACTGAAAGCAATCTACACATTCAATGCAATCCCTATCAATATAACACAAGTATTCTTCACAGAGCTGGAACAAACAATTTTAAAATTTGTATGGAACCATGAAAGATTCCAAATAGCCAAAGTAATGTTGAAAAGGAAATCCAAAGCTGGAGGCATCACAATTCCAGGCTTCGACAAATTTATTACAAGGCTGTAATCATCAAACAAAATGGTACTGGCACAAAACTAGACAGAGATCAATGGAACAGAATACAGAACCCAGAAATGGACTCACAAATGAATGGCCAACTAATCTTCAACAAAGCAGGAAAGAATATCCAATGGGAAAGAGTCTCTTCCACAAATGGTACTGGCAAAACTGTACAACAACGTGCAGAAGAATGAAACTGGACCACTTTCTTACACCATACACAAAAATGTGTTCAAACTGGATGAAAGACGTAAATGTAAGACTGGAAACCATCAAAATCCTAGAGGAGAAAACAGGCAGCAGCGTCTTTGACTTTGGTTGCAGCAACTTCTTATTAGACATGTCTCCGAAAGCAAGGGAAACAAAAACAAAAATGAACTATTGGGTCCTCATCAAGATAAAATGTTGCTGCATAGCAAAGGAAACAATCAACAAAAGTAAAAGGCACCTTTTGGAATGGGAGAAGATATTTGCAAATGACCTATCAGATAAGGGTTAGTATCCACAAATATATAGAGGACTTACCAAACTCAACACCCCAAAACGACAAATAATCCAGTGAAGAAAAGAGCAGAAGACCTGAATAGATACTTTTCCAAACAGGACATCCAGATGGCTAAGACACCTGAAAAGATGCTCAACATCACTCATCATCAGGGAAAAACAAATCAAAACCACAATGAGATACCACCTCCCATCTGTTAGAATGGCTAAAATAAACAACTTAGGAAACAGATGTTAGTGAGGATGGAGCAGTTGCACTGCTGATGGGACTGCAAACTGGTTCCGCCACTCTGGAAAACAGTGTGGAGTTTCTTCAAAAAATTAAAAATAAAACTACTCTATGACCCATCAATTGCACTACTGGGTATTTATCCAGAGGACATAAAAATCATGATTCAAAAAGGCACACACACTCTAATGCTATCAATAATAGCCAAATTATGGAAGGAGCCAAATGTCCATTGACTGATGAATGGATATAAAGATGTGATAGACAGACAGACAGATAGATAGATACACACACATACACATACACACATACACACACACAGTGGATTTTTACTTGGCTCAAAAAGAATGAAATCTTACCGTTTGCAACAGTGTGGATGGAACTAGGGGACATTATGCTAAGTGAAATACGTCAGGGAAAGACAAATATCGTTGATTTCACTCATGTGGAATTTAAGAAACAAAACAGATGAACATAGAGAACGGGAAAGAAAAATAAGATAGAAAGAGAGAAGGAGGCAAACCATATGAGACTCTCCAATACAGAGAAGAAACTCAGGGTGTCTGGAGGGGAGGTGGGTGGGGGGATGGGCTAAATAGGTGATAGGCATTAAGGAGGGCACTTGTTTGGATAAGCACTGGGTGTTATATATATGTAAGTGATAAATCACTAAATTCTACTTCTGAAACCAATGCTACACTATATGGTAAGCAACTTGAATTTAAATAAATAAAAAGTAAATAAAATACACATTACTTTTTCTAGTTAAAAAAATTAAAATCACTTATAAATCCACCTCTGAAGGATGAATTCTTTCCCAATTTTACCAATAACTACATATACCTAAGTATACACAGAAATATAGATATATAGGTAAATGAGATTAGAGCCATAAAGCAAAAATTAGAACTGTACTTATTATTACTAAAAATACAGGGTTTTGAATTTTGCCTTTGTCATCTAATAGCACATTATGAGCTTTCTCCGGTCTCATTAACCTTCCAAAACCAAATTGGTTAATAGGTGCAGAATACTGCATCAAATTGGTACCTTATAGTTTATTTAACTATTTCATCTTACTGTTGCACCTTTAGGTTGTTTGTATTTTTTTGTCTAATATAAATACTATTCTGTGTATCAACACATAGTTATATAACAGTGTAGTAACCATATCTGCAGGAGATAAGAATAATTCGGTTTATTTTTTGGCAGACAAAACAATTTTGCAGCACATTTGAAGATGCTTATGAAAGTATTAAAAAAGGACATAATATTCAGTTAAAACTATAAAAGAATTGCGCCATGCTTATAGTTTAACGTGAAAATTTGGCTATTTTCAATATGATTTTTTCAAATCTTGAATCTGTATGCTACCCCACTAACTTAAGTTTTTTGAGGCTTCATTCTATAAAGCCAAAAACATTTGCAGGCATTAAAAGATCTAGTTGAAGTCCAAGAAGATCTAATTTAAAGAAATTGAGCTCTGAGAACTAAGCAAAATGGGAGCTTTTATATATCTTTGGATTTTCTCCAAACTTCCTTTAACAGAATGAATATATCAATTAAAGTAAATCAAAGAGACAAAGTTTAAAAATAACTGCAAAACCATTTTATATGGAGATTCATGTTAGTATTCATTACATGTGTGACATTCTTTGAGGGAACATTTGCTAATTTTGTGTTTCTCATCTGTGCTTCCCAGATAATATTTTGACCTGTTTTATCTTTTATAAGGTAACTAAAGGAGTGGGTGAGCCAAATTAAAACTAAGGAAGAAATTTTGGGTCTGAGTGTGGTTTTTCAGCAGCAGGCAAAAATGGTGTTTCAGCATAGAGTTAGAGTTAACATTTTCCTAATCAAATATTTCCTAAATATAAATGTATACAATGTATCTGGATCTCATAAAGTAAATGAGAACAAGTGGGCAGCTAATTGCAAGATCTTGTATCTATGTATGTATCTACAAGCAAACATGCACACTCAGGCATCATAGGTATATGATGTAAAAGATCATTTCCATTTCAGACACAATAGACATGATTTACATAGTTTAAGTGACTTTCCCCGTAAAGTGTTGAAGAAGTGATTCAAACAAGGATGTGGATTTCAAAGCTCACTGCTTCTGTTGTCCATAGAACGAACAAGGATACTAACACTGAACACTCTTACCACTAGCGTACAGAGCCACTGGTGACAAAGTCCACTAGAAGGAAAGAAGGGATGGCTTTTTGTATCACTTTCACCAACTAGTTGTCACTCCTAGTTTCCAACACCTAAAGGTATGAGGGGGATGGGAAGACTGGGTTGATCAGTGAATACCCAGCCAGACTAGGAATGTTTATCCACTGGCATGCATCTTAAAGAACAGTCACTCAATGCACCATGTGGAGCTGGACCATAGGAGGCTGAAGGGCCTTAACGCCATAGCTGTCACCTTGGGCTCCTCACCAGTATAGAACTAGAAAGGCTTTCTATAGAAGACCTCTTCCCACACCAGAAAAACACTGAAAATTTTCTGAAAACAGTTAATTAGGCATAATATTAGGGTGAAGGCATCTTGCACAATTAGAGAGAAGACAGCTTTAGAGGAAAACAATGAGCAATAAAGCCAGGGCCAATGACATTATTTGACCTGACTATGCAATGACATTGAGACATACGAAGGAGACGCAGGCATGTTGGGTAAGCCAGTGGAGCACATAGGATTCGGCCACTTGTTATAACAGTATGTAAACTCTCTTGACAAAGAACCCGTAGATCTAGAGCTGTACTACCTGACAATAACAAGCCTAATGGTAAATCAATCACTCAGTGTTTAGTTGACTATTTTCTCAATTTAAAGAATACACACAAAAAAGGGGGAAACTATATTTATCCTGCTAACTTAAAATATAAATACCAAAGGTGGGAGTGTGTTTTCTATGTTTTACATGAGCCTCATCACATTTGGGGAAATGAATAGGGAACTTTCAACTAGGAATTTGCTAAATATAGTCAGGTGTTTTAAAGATTATCCTGCTTATTACTGACATTACCTTAAATTGTGGCCACCCTATGCTGAATGCTTAGTCCTTGAGTGTGGCCTCACTATGTGGGCATGATGAATGAATAGCAGATTTGGATTCAGAGTGACTTAGGAGTCTGACTCTGCCATCTAACTACTGCACAAGCCTGGACAAGTTATTGAACCTCTCAGATCAGTTGACTTCTCTGGTAGTAGTCACAGTATACTGCTCATGGGTTAGGTATAAAGATCAAATGGGAAAATGGATAAACAACCCTAAAACCTTTCCTAGCATACAAAGGTGGAGTGTTATTAGCTCTGTGAATGAACAATTTCTCCCTTCCTCTGAACCTTATCCTAAATCAGGAATATGACTAAAATTTTAAAAGGCATTTTCAAATTAGGCTTAGTACATCAGGGATGTTTAATCAGCACTGAGGATTTTAAGCAAAAGAGGAAGGTGATGCAAGTAGCTGTATCATAGTAACTTTTACAAAGCTGCATTCATACTCCTTCCTGAGTGAACTCTTCATCGTCCCATTCAGTGTTCGTGTGTTTTATTGTCTGTATTGCCCAGATTAAGGATGAAGGTTTGTGTGAAAGTCAAGGAGAAACCAGTTACATAGCAATCCTAAATTATTTCTGATATATACTTACACTAGCCCAGAGCATACATTATACATAACCTCTAAATTATACAGAGGAGAGATGGTATTGCTAGAACATTCGTTGACACAAAATTGGCAAATAATGCTATGTGAGTGGGAAAATAAAGAACAATTAAGTTTCTGCTATTCTCACTAAGTGTTCACTTGAAATTGCTATGCATATTCTATTTAGTTTATGGTTGATATACTCAAATAGTCAAAATACTAATGTACTTAAAAAAAAGAAATAAACATAAAAAGTAGTTCAGTGTAGGGTCACCTGGATGGCTCAGTCGGGTAAGTATCCGACTCGGTCCGACTCGGTCCGACTCAGGTCACAATCTCCTGGTTTGTGAGTTTGAGCCACACCTTGGGCTCTATGTTGACATCTTGGAGCCTGGAGCCTGCTTCAGATTCTGGGTCTCCCTCTCTGCCCCTCCCCTGCTCCTGCTCTGGCTCTCTCTCTCTCAAAAATAAATAAACATTAATTTTTTTTAAAAAGTAGTTCAGCTTTTTATAATATGGTATTTTTAGGAAACTGTAAGTTATATCTCACTCATTCAGTTATACAGAAAAAGGTTTTTATGTGTTGTAAAAAACATAATTTTGATGCCTTCATAGTTTAAAATACTTGCTTTCAGCAGCAAAGCAGTAAAGGAAGCATAGGTCTAGGATTCCATGTGAGGAGACTGAGGCATCTCAACCCACTTACTATTATTATTTCAGAATAAATTAGATTTCCACTAATAGTTGCAGAGGTACTATATTTGTTTTTTTAATTAAGTTAAGAAAATTTTTAAATTCCAGTATAATTAACATATAATGTTATATTAATTTCAAATGTACAATATAGTGACTCAACAATTCTGTACACTACTCAGTGCTCATCATGCCACATGTACTCTTTACTCTCCATCATCTGTTTCACCCATCCCTCCACACACCTTCCCTCTGGTAACCATCTCTTTGTTTTCTA
>NC_043700.1:99571330-99616687 GCF_006229205.1 Suricata suricatta
TTTGTTTGTTTGTTTGTTTGTTTGTTTTAATAAAAGCTGTGGTAAAGGCACAAGTATATATTTTGGCTAGCAACTTTAGTCTGCTGGAGTCCAACTGTAAATCAGAAATAAGAAAAATGCCTATGAAATCAGAACAGCTACCAGGAAGCAAGTATCAAAGTGATTGAACTTATCCTTTAAGAAAAGGTTTCCTGCTGTCACTTGCAATCACTTTATTTTACATATAGGTCTAGAAACTTTGTAATCTGTTTCCAAAAATATAGCAGATTAGTTAACTTAGCCTACAGAAACTGACTACAAGAAGAAATGCTAAAGAACCTAATGGAAGAGTTAGGTGGAAAAAGTATAAATCAACACAAAAACTAAATATATATACATATTAGGGTGGAGGCAAATGGGTCGTGTACCTCCACAGCCTCTGAGGCTTCACTTGACTACAATCCAATCACACATGGCCAATCACAATTAACATGATAAAATTGAGTAATTAAAATTTGTGCTATTGAGTTAGTCAACTCATATATTAGATACACATTCACTGAGTACCTACTATGTGTCAGGCCCTTTGTTGCTGGGATAATCAAATTAGACCTATCACTCAGTGACAGAAGAAAATGAGATATCTGAGACAAGTTTTTTATTTTCTAAAATGGTAATGTATAAAAATATTAATACAGTCTACAATGAATTTTCTGGAGGATGGTTTATACTTTCAAGTCACGTGCCATTCTGAATGACTTACAGAGGAGTCAAACAACTTTAGGCATCAACTCATTCTTCTCACTCAGGTCCAACCCAAAGACCTTCTTATTGTTAGGGAAACACTCCAGAACTGTTCTCACTTCTAGGCCTTTGCTCTTAGTGTGATGTCTCTCTTGCCCAGATCATTACAGTTTTAATTTGCATTTCTTTTATGTCTCTGCTCAAATATCACCCTATCAGAGAGGCTTTCCTAGAAAATCCTTATAAACTTGGCAACAACACACTTCCACCTCCTGAAGCACAGATTTTCCTGTCTTTTTTGCCCTACATTATTTTCTCTATACCATCTGTCAGTGTCTAATATACTATATTGCGTACTTGTTTACTGTTGTCTACTTGCACTGAGTATGAGAAATAAGAGAGCAGGGACTTCTGCTCCATTCACTGAAGGCTGCCCGGTGCTTAGCATGTGGTAGGCACTCATAAAACTTGTTGCATGGCTAAATGGATGAACGGATGCTTCTTTTTTAATTTTTTTTGAAATGTTTATTTATTTTGGGGAAAGAGAGCTCAAGCAGGGGAGGGGCAGAGACAGAAGGGGGCAGAGGATCTGAAGTGGACTCTGTGCTGACTACAGAGAGCCTAATGGTAGGGCTTGAACTCACGAACTGTGAGATCTTGACCTGAGCTGAAGTCTGACGCTTAACTGACTGAGCCACCTACAAGCCCCAAATGAATGGATGCTTCTAAATTGGAATTTCATATAGTTGAGCCTGAAGCTGAAGTACAGTTCCAGAACCAATGAAGTAACTCAAATTAAGAAAAATGATTTTTTTAAACCAGTCAGGCTTTTCTGGAACAGTAGTAAAAGCAAAAAGGACAGTGACTCTAAACATGGGAAGAGAGAAAAGGCCAGCTGACTTGACAAGACCAGAAATAGAAATGGCCTAACATCTGACAAAGACTTCAAGTCAAGTAATAATTTACTGTGACTTTCTGACAATGGTCTAATTGGAAGGCTAGTAAGAAAGATAATAATGTGGTTTCTGGAGGGAAGGTTCCTGGGCTTGAATCCCAGCTCCAAGGACGCTGAGTAACATTCTTACCTTGGCAAATGCCTTTCCTGAACCTCCGTTCCCTTATTCTAAAAAAAAAAGGGGGGGGGGTGGCAGTCCCTACCTCACAGGGTTATAAGTTGTGGATGATGTAGTCTGTGTAAAGTTTAGTGCCTGAAATATCATAATCTCAAAAACATTTTAATGCCTTATCCTAATTTTTTTAAATATATTTTTTAACATTTATTTATTTTTGAGGGGGGTGTAGAGGTAGAGAGAGAGGGAGATAGAGTATCTGAAGCGGGCTCTCCACTGACAGCAGTGAGCCTGATGAGGGGCTCAAACTCAAGAACTATGGGATCATGACCTAAGCTGAAGTTGGATGCTTGACTGACTGAGCCACCCAGGCGCCCCTGCCTTATCCTAATTCTAAAAAGTATGTATTACATTAAATTGATGAACAGTGGATATAAGTGGTTTCCAAAAAGGCAAAAATGATAGAAATATAAAATGGAGTGAACTGTTACACAAATATAAAAAATGAACAGTTAATAATTCGGGCACTGACATGAGGTCTGTATTGGCCGTAGCGCAGTGGCCGTGCTGGGGAAAACATATACTGCAACTGGAAAAGAGAAGAACCCCAGGAGTTTTTTCCTGGAGACGGCCCTCTGCTCCCTCAGGGGTGGAGGAGGAGGAAACTGGCCACCAGAAACTGACCAGAGGGTCTTCTTCTTGGGATTGAGCTAAGAACACATAATAAATTATGACAAGCACAGAGCAGAATCACAGAATGTTAGATTTGGAAAATATTTTAGAGATTGCCAAACCTGGTATTTCTCACATTGTTGCACTTAAGCATCTGTCTTTGAGCAGGAGGACAAACGTAACTGCCTGTCCCTCATATTCCTGACACTCGGCTCTATACATTGACAGGGGTCCTACAAAGAACAGGATATCTTCATAGTCTATGCTTAATTGAAAACTCCTGGGAGATTTTTCAATAACGTACCTTGATTTTAATGGAATACTTCTAATTGTTCAGTTAAGTTATAAAAGAAACCAAAGCAAAACAAGAAAAAAATCATTTTTATTAAACTTGCAAAATATAATTCTACTCATGTATATTATTTTAATTTCATCTCTTCACAGCTGATCTAATCAGACTCTCTTGTAAAACTCTTGTAGCTCATAAAGCCTACAGAACTTTGGCCTGCAATTATTCTCTACTAAAGACGTCTCTTGCACTACTGGAGCCAGGTCACAAGACCTCTGAAAATTATTTATGTCTGACTAGTTTACCTGAAGAGAAGTGTTTCCTCCTTTCCTGATATTTTTTTCCTTTTGAATGGGAAAAGCTATGAAAACTTATAGGTTTTAAATAAATAACAAGATCAGAATCAGTCAGAAACAGTGCTTGCAGTTTTCAACATCTGTTTTATAATATTTATTTATTAATGAAATAACAGCTTGTTTGTATTGCTCTCCCAGCTTACAAGGTTTCAAGCTTCTTTTGAAACTAGAAAGTTCATTTGTCTCTTTTAATTAATTAAAGGTCAAAGAACCCAGAATCAATTAATGCAGATTGAAAAGCCCATGACTGCTGACTTCATTTTCATCCCCATGGGTTTTAATAAGATGGGGCAGGCCATTCCATTTTAGAACGAGCCTTTCAATGGTTTATAAATGCCTCAAAAACAATTTCTCAAAGCAGAACTACCCTTTAATTTAAATTAGATTTGTTCTCAAACTTTTGCTCTCTGTTTAAAATATTTGACAATCACCTCTTTGTGCATTGTGGAATCAAATGCAGAATGGCTCAGTGTCCTCCCAAGTCTGTCAGCAGGGCTGTGCTAGCTACTTCAGTGAAGGAGAAGGCAGTTTAGGTGGCTTCTTATTCTTACTGAATTAAGGGGTCCTGTGAGACAATGCCAAGAGGATCAGATGGTCCTTTATCATCATTGCTCCATGGCTGGGTAGATAGATGTTTTATGAATCTGTGTTCATGGCAGGTGATCTCTGTTTATTGGTGCTCTAACTCCGAATGCTTTTTCTTCTTGGGTGTAGTCTTTTGAGCTACAACAGGGGTGACACTTATTTCCACAATGGAGTTCACTTGGTATATGATGTGTCCCTTCTTTTTTTTTTTTTTCAGTCTTAACACATTTTTTTAAATGTTCATTTATTTTTGAGAGAGCAAGAGCAAGAGCAAGAGCGAGAGAGAGCACAAGCAGGAGAGAGGCAGAGAGGGAGACACAGAATCTGAAACAGGCTCCAGGCTCCAAACTTTTAGCACAGAGCCCGATGCAGGGCTCAAACCCACGAACTGTGAGATCATGGTTGAGCTGAGGTCTGATGCTCAACCAACTGAGCCACCCAGGCACTCCTATCCCTTCTTTTTTGACTAGATTTCCCCCCCTACTTATTGTTCTGCTTCCACCTTGTTCTCAGAGTTTATGTCTTACTCCTCATTGCTCAGGATCAATAATGGGCCCCTAGTTACATGTAACCCTGTTTATTCTTAAATATACCACTTGTTTTAAAATGTTTTGTTGCAGGGCCTCCTGTTTGGAAAGAAGGTAGAAATCCTCACCAGAGGCTGATGTGTAATTGGCATGTGGGCTTCACATGTATACAGGCAAAGCACAGAATAGAAACTTCCGTGCTTTAGTCTTTGAAATCATTAAACAGAATATCTAAGATCATGTTTGCTAACACTGTGACTTCAGACCAGTATCTCTTCTAATAATAAATCCTAGGCTTGATTTAAATTTTGAATTATAATTGGAAAGTTGATTCTAAAACTGGGAAAATGCTGGGTTTTTTTCTTCTCTTTTTTCTTTCAACTTTTTTGAGGTTATTTTATGTGATTTAGGTCACCAAACAGTTGTTTGTTCTCAGTGACCCAGTTCACATGCAAATCAATGACCCAGATGGGAGCCCTCTTACTACTCCAGGAGTCCAGGACAACATCTATTGACTTACCTAATGGGAAAATTTTTTCGTTATAAATATAAAGCTAAAATTAAAATGTAATCAGTCATAGAATTGTCTCGGTCCCATATGTTCTACATTACTGTCTGCACATAACCAAAATATATCATGTATATCCTGTTACTTTGGAAGAAAGGACTTGCTAGTCAAATTATTTGTTTCTACATGATTAAAAACTTACAAAAAGCTTAAAAATTTCTTTTTGCCCACAAGCACTTCCAGTATTATAAGTTCCAAATAAGAGCGAAACTTATTATTCCCTAAACCTATGAAAATCAACTGTCTTTGTTGAACTGATCTACAGTGACTTACACTCCCTCTTTGTCTTATGTGGAATATAAAAATAACATCATAACATCTAACTATTAGAGAGCCAGCACAGCCTGGACATAGTTAATACCCAAACTTCTCAACTAAGACACAGCTGGAGTGTCAAGAAAGTCACCTTTGTTCTTTATGCCTCTGTTTGAAAATATGAATGAAAATATGCACGGTGGGTTTTAAAAGTAGTTTTCTGAAAGGCCCTCTTCGAAAACAGAGGGAGAATCTTTGTGTTAATTTGAATGCAAATGTTTCAGAGATTAATAAGGTTATACAAAATTGTTAAAAATCAATTTGCAATTTCTTTGTTTTCGAAGCTCGTAACTCCGGACTGTGTAAAATTAACATTCCAGGGGAAACCATAAAGGAGCTGAGGAGACTCATGGTAGGAGTGTTACTTCTTCAGGCAGCCTAGAACGTGAGCAGGCATAGTCAGGCCCTGGCTGCTCCTAACTTTGAGTTAGCTGAGGAGAACGATGCACACTTAGTTTAGATACTTTTGAGTTTTATATTTATTTGAATTCTGTGTTAGCTTGCTTGTTATTCACATTTAAAAATATCCTAAGACCAATACAGGGAAAAACTCATACTCTGTTTGGCCATGGTTTTAGTTAACTGCTGATAACCTTACAAATCTGCATTCTCAAGTTCTGAATAGTGATTATTTTGATAAGGACTGTTTAAAATATTATTTGTAATTCACTCATCACCATTATTTTTATTCTCAGTACTTTTTAGACTGGATACCATTGGGACTTACCTAGATGTCTGTCATTTCTGTTATTTGGCAGAAAACCCAAGGGGTAACTAAGGTTTTTGCCCATTGTTCTGCTTAGTTTCAATTTCACTCTGGGCAAGGGTGGGAACTGAAACCAAAGAAAGGAAAAAAAGGATGTAACATTATAATTCTCTAACATCCCCACAGTAGAGTAAGTTTCCCAGTGCCTGACAACATCGCATATTACAATTGTGTCTAACAATCTCCCACAGGTTCTACTTGGAGAATCCTATCCTAGTAGACCACTGCGAAGGTCAACTTGCCTTGCAATAAAGTCTAGGTTTCAGAGTTTGGAATTGTCTCTTGGAAGAAGTGTAGTAAGTCTGTATTTGGCCTGAAGTATGCACACTTTTATTGCCCTCTGTGTGTCGTTCTTTGTAACATAGAGACCCTGCTATGCAGATTGGGAAAGAGTCTTTAAAAAGTAATCTTTCTTAAGGGTGCCTGGGTGGTGCAGTGGGCTTAGCATCTGACTCCTGATCCGGGCTCACGTCATGATTTCACAGTTCATGAGTTCGAGCCCTGCATCAGGTTCTGCATTGATAGCAGGTGTAGCCTGCTTGGAATTCTGTCTGTTCTTTCTGCCCCTTTTCCATGTGTGTATTCTCTCTCTCTCTCACTCTCTCTCTCTCTCTCTCTCTCTCTCTCTCTCTCTCTGTCTCTCTCAAAATAAATAAACTTAAAAATAATTTTTAAAATAAATAAACTTAAAAATAATCTTTAGGGGCACCAGGGTGGCTCAGTTGGTTTAGCGTCTGACTTTGGCTCAGGTCAGGATATTGTGGTTTGTGGGTTTGAGCCCTGCATCCCACTCTGTGCTGACAGCAGACAACCTGCTTTGGATTCTGTGTCTCCTTCTCTCTCTGTCCCTCCCCTGCTTGCTTGCATTCTCTCTCTCTCTCTCTCTTGAAAATAAATAAATACTAAAAAAAAATTAATCATTCTCAGAAACACAGTAATTTATGCCTTTCAGAGACACATTCCCTTATCTTCACCCAACCCCACCCACTCATACAGGCCAGGTATGGGTTGGCAACAAAAGTTCCAATTCTATTAGATGTCACTGAATTCCTAGGATAGAACCCATTAGGGCTATTCATGGCTGAGAGAAACCCTACCACTTTCCATGAATCTGTGAATGCGTGAGTCGGGGACTGGTGGTAAAGAAGGGAAGGGAATGTGAAATACAAAAAGACTTTCTAGAATTCTCCTTATCAGGTAGAAAGAATTATGACTTTCTAAGCCTTCACAACAGTGACCAACTCCAGGGGTCCCACGGTTATCCCTGAAGGCAAGAGCTACGGAAGGTCTAGGAGAAATGGTGCACTGGCCCCACCAAGCATGTGCATGTGCTTTAATGGAGCACTTTATTTTCTGCTACCAGGAGAATGATGAGGATACTAGAATGCTGTAATTCTGATTTTGAGATAAAAATAATGTAACTTTACATTTGTATTATTGCTTACAATTCACAAAAAGCTTTCACAGATCATCTCATCTGATTCTCATAATAACACAAGGGAGGCAGGGCCTACACTATTGATGCCACTTTACATTTAGGAAACTGAAGCTTAGATAGGTTAAGTGACTTGCTTAAATCCACACAGTAAATAAGAGGCAGAATAGGGGATTTAAACCCATATCTCCATATGGTCTAGCTGTCTTGTCTAGAAACAAGAAAACTAAAAATATCTTGACTAATATACTTTCCAAGTATAATATCTGATATAGATAAGTCTTTCAATTCTTTTTTTAAAGAATATAAAACAGCCTTTCCTGCCCACAAACCATGCCTTCTAAAATCTTTTCACACTGACATTTTGTATGAGTGCTGAAAGATAATGTGTCTTGCTCATATTGTTTATTTCCTAATCTATATTCTCTCTATAAAATATTTTGTGTATATATACACACATATATGCATTATATATTATGTACATTACATATGTATGCATTACATATTTTATATATACACATACATACACACATAATCTTTTGTGGGTATGAATTAACCTTTTATTTTTCTGTTAAAAATCATTTAAAACATTTAAAATGGATTTAGTATTATTAGGCCAAGAAGCATAAGCCAAACTAATGAAAGGATGGCATTTATAAATCCAACCAGTTACAGTAGAGTGTAGATTAAGGCTTGATATCCTGAGTTAAGGTCTTAAAAGTACTCTATTGTGATTCTCCACAAGCAACAATGACTTTCAAGTTGACACTAAATGTGATTTTTTGTCCTTAGGCCAACCTGGTTGGCAGATTGCTTTTATGTAATTCCTGTGAGGCTGGCAGGAGGTGACTCATATACATAAATGCCTCTTTCAATCAGGAAGAAGGTGTCAGAGGGCGGGTGGGTGGTGTCTGAATGACTAAATTTTAAGATGTTAGGGGTACTGAAAAAAAACTGTGAAAAGGAGGGTTTCTAGGGAGATGCATACATGAGAATCTCAGGATCATGTCAATGAATCAAAGGAAAACTTTGAAAAGATTTTACTACGTTTTTTGAATCCTAGTCCTTATTTCATAGCTCAATGCAAAGAGAAATTCCCAAAACTACTTGTAAATTAAAAACAGGCTGGAATTTAAACAAGTTCTAGAATGAGACTTGATTCCAAGATGATAAATTGAAGTATTAAGTACACTGTAGGAAAGGGATAGAGAGTATGAGAAAGTTATGAGGAAGTCACAGAAATTTTTAGAAATAGACACAGTGGGAGAGTGGAGAAGAAGTATGTCCCTGAGAAAATAAAGTGCCCATCACATTTAAGGAAAATAATGAAACTCTCCTACAAAGTGATATAGAACAGAAAAAAAATCTCTACTGAAATCCTTGAAAGAGTTTCAGATAAATATGAAGTAAGAATAAGGCCAAGTATCTAGGTGGTAGTTCACAATAGCCAATGTTCTCAGTAAATGCTCAGTGTAACAGATAAAAGCCAATACAGTAACTGAACTCCCAGGGAAAACTGACCAGGTTTACAGAGTGAAAATTCTTCCTTTCATGGCTTTGTGTTCTGGTTCTCTCATGATCCTCCTATTCTTATATATCTCCTGGGTTTTTCTTTCACTAAAAATTTTAAAGGGGGTCAGAGCAAAAAACAAAAACAACAAAAGGGTGAAGCATGTATGAAACTGGTAATAATAACCAACTGTGATGAACATGAGCAAGGAGCCTGGACTCAACAGTGTGGAATCAACAAAGGACTGCTACACTGTTTCATGCACTATTACTCTGCAGATTATGTTGGTTTATTGGCTTTCCCTATAATATCAATTTATTATTTTCAAAGACTCTATTCTTACTTTCATTTATAGCACCAAACTAATTTCCATTAGTACTGTTTTCTCTTCATATCAGTTTAAAGATTCTATATGAATTCTAAGTGTCTTCAGGAAGTTCTGAGACTGTTGTTTGAACTCTTCTACTAGACTTTTTGTTGTTATTGTTTCTTGATGTGATGAATTTCTGAGAGAACGAGAAGAATTATTTCAGAATACTTCTAATATGATCTGCTACTGTCAATAAAGTCTTTAGAAAATAGAATATTATCTGTAGCAAATCTAAGCAAATGTCATTCCAGCGTTCAGAAAAAGTCATTATTTTCCCCAGCCTGATTTTCATATGAGTTGCTTTAAAGAATACATAGTCAATCTTCTGTGTAGAGTTTGTAAGAAGGAAAATTCCTATGGAACTAAGTAAAATAAAAAAGACATGTTTTTACCTGTTTGTTTTTGTGTAGCATTGAGTGTATCTTCTAAGTTAAAAGTGAGTTTGTATGATTTATCTGAATGAGGGCTTTGTTATTATTGTAGGCTTACTATAATTTACTTTTTAAAAAATTTTTTTAATGTTTTATTTATTTTTGATACAGAGAGAGACAGAGCATGAGAGGGGGAGGGGCAGAGAGAGAAGGTGACACAGAACTGGAAGCAGGCTCCAGGCTCTGAGCCAGCCGTCAGCACAGAGCCCGACGTGGGGCTTGAACCCACAAACGTGAGATTTGACCTGAGCCAAAGTCGGAGGCTTTCCTGACTGAGCCACCCAGGCGCCCCATATAATTTACTTTTATAATTTGTTAAATACAAGAGCTCTTGAGAAAGCCAACATACCAAAGAGTGATCATACTTGCATTTCTCAAAGATGTCATACTGTCATTAAGGTTTCTGAGAGAGATTTGAAAGCCACCAAAAACTAGGATTAATTTATTCAAAAAAAGGGAGAAAAGATGTTGATTGAGCCTATAGATCTGGCAATAGACTGTGGTACAAACAGTGGCATATGGGACCCAAGCCAAACCTAACATATTGTGTGAATCACTGTCCCAAAAGATTGGTGGTTGAGGGAAGTAAAATTGAATGGTTCAAAATGTAAAAGGCAGAGAGTCAGACAGGGTTGGGTTAATGCTCTTCCATTTACAAGCTGTACAGCCTTGGATAATGTCTGTGTCTCCGTCTATTCTTTTGTAAAATGACACTATATGCAAATGCCATGAATGACTGAAATAGTACATGGAAGCACTAGATCAAATAATCAACTGAGGACACATAATAAGTCTTTACGAATGTTACTTCCTCTTACCTTTACCTTTCCTAATGAATGCTCCTATAGCAACAAAAGGTAAACCAGCACTCCCAAGGTATATAGTGTTGGTTTAGTACTGTGGGCATTTTAAGTACCTCTCATCGTGGTGTATGTATTGCTAATTCTAATTAAAGCTAACATATATTGAGCAATGGGCATGTAATGTTTACAAGGCTGTGCTGAGGACGGACACTCTCACGTATCCTATTCAACAACTTGTTGTATTATCTCAATCTATTCAACCACTCACTGAATTAGGACTACTCTTTTTTTTTTAACATTTATTTATTTTTGAGAGAGAGAGAGAGAGAGAGACAGTGTGAGCAGGGGAGGGTCAGAGAGAGAGGGAGACACAGAATCTGAAGCAGGCTCCAGGCTCTGAGCTAGCTGTCAGCACTGAGCCCGACATGTGGCTTGAACCCACAAACTGTGAGATCATGACCTGGGCTGAAGTCAGACACTTAACCGACTGAGCCACCCAGGTGCCCCCGAATTAGGAGTACTCTTAACTGGCTTTACAGATGAGGAAACTGAGGTACACAAAGGTTAAGTAAATTTGACAGAAGTTAAAAACTGAATTTTAATTTAGTTTAAAAAATGGAATGTGGTGCTTCCTTTGCAAGAGGACTATGTGATTTAAGGATTACATTTCCAAAGTACTAAATCCATATTAACTTACAAAGCCTATATTGAAAGCATTCATAAAATGTAGCACAATTCCATAAAGCCCTGGTGGTTTTGGAAGCCAATTCTCTGTAGTACTCTCGTGTTCCTGCGTGTCCTGTGAGAGGAAGCGCTGACCGCCTTTGCTTTGTACTATCTTTTCAAGGCTGTTTGTAGAGCAAACAACCTTGTAAGAGAGAGACGGTACTCCTTGTGAGCAGAGGGCAAGTTTTCTTACTTTCTAGTATAAAAAAGGCTGTCTGTTTATAGGGCAAAAGTCATGCAAGCTTACTACTCCTTATAAAAGATTCATTTCCTTAGATTAGGGTTCCTCTCTGTTATTCAGCCTGCTGCCTGTGCAGATATTAATCATCTAGAATTCTTCCCATCACCCTTCAGAAACTGAGACTGCAGGTACTCTTGCTACTGCTATGGCTGTGAGTAATAAACTACCTTTTGTCGTCATCTGTGAAACTGGCAGGCTGACTTGTTATCTTGCAAGTGGCAGTGAAATCTGAGACCCTTCAGAGTTCTTAACACGTGGCAAAGGGAAAATTAAATATGCATGGACAGCAAAAGATCCAATTTATTTAAGGTATTATCTAAAGCAACTGCACAAGGATATAGGTGGGGAAAAATAATCATCCACAGAGGCTGTGCTTTGTAGAACCAGAGAAGCTGTGGAAAGAATTTGTGTGTGTGCACAGAAAAAAAGTAGAAGG
This sequence comes from Suricata suricatta, assembly GCF_006229205.1. Taxonomy (NCBI): domain Eukaryota; kingdom Metazoa; phylum Chordata; class Mammalia; order Carnivora; family Herpestidae; genus Suricata; species Suricata suricatta. The sequence continues at coordinate 99,583,154 of NC_043700.1, forward strand.
CATATTGCTTGAAACCACAGAAAACTAATAAATATACATGGCTGTAAACAGCTTTCTAAGGACAGGTACACTGTGCTGCACATGATTTATATGTTTGCTTCTGGCTTGAAAATGAGCATTGGTACTAGAGTCACAAAAGCTTTTAAATTCTTCTGAGACTGAACACTGCAGGAAATGTTTTTCAAGTCTATATTCCTACAAAGCCAAAAGCTGGTTTGTAATGTTATGCAACTATTATGTCTGGCAAATTGTGTGGAGAAGGAAGGGCTAATTTACTGTGAGGTATATTCACAGTTAATAAACTGTAACACGTATCAGTAAGTAAAGAAATAGTGGCTTAATGGGGATACAGCAAAGAGGCATTTTCTTCCTTTAATTGTACTTAATTAAAACAGTTCATCCTCTGGGGGGCAGGAAATAATGAGACCATAACAGCCCTTGCCTCTGGATCTTACTAAGTCTGTGTAAGAGCAACAAATTACTACACATGTAACAAATCCCTCCTGTTACATGCGAAAGATCTTGTCAAACCTACATTTTAATTTAGAAATAAGTTTGTGAAAGACTAAACAGCACATTTTAGAACTCAATGCACTTTTATATATATAGATAATATAATCTACTATGTGCATTGTACATATTATTTAAAAATAAACTAAACTTTATAGGTGCATTATTGTGACATGTACTGAGAATGACTGGTGCATAAGTATAAAAATTCTTCCATAAGATGCAGAATAAATTGTAGGAGATAAAAGAGGGCCAAAGTATCCAATGAGTACCAGGCACAAACTCATTTAAACTTCTTCAAACTCCATGAGGTAGATATTATCATCATGCCTATTTTAAAGATTAGAAGACTCAGGTTCAGATGGGTTAAGCAACTTGTTCAGGTCTTACAACTTCTGTGGGCTTGAGATTTGAGCACACATTTGCTCAAGTCTGAAGCCTTGTTATCTTTTTACTATACATCTATTCCTTATGTGATAGAGAAAGATAGGTTCTAGGAAGATAAATTCATTTCTTATCCTGGATTCATATTATTCATCATAACTTATTTTATATTAAGTTTATTTATTTTGAGAGAGAGAGTGTGTGTGGCAGGGACAGGCAGAGAGGGAGAGAGAATCCCAAGCAGGCTCCTGCTGTCAGTAGGAACCCCACATGAGGCTTGATCTAATGAACCATGAGATCAGGAGCTGAGGTGAAATCCAGTTGGATGCTTAACCCACTGAGCTGATCAAGTGCCCCCATCATAACTTTTTAATTAGTTAATCCAACAACATTTATTGAGAGAGCCTATGTGTAATACTTTGTGGTAGGCACAGTGAAGGACATTTAAAAAATGCCACATAATCTTACCATGAGGAGCCTATAATCTGATAGAAAAGCATATAAGTGAAATGTAAAATGGAGGACAGTTTGTGATCCAGAACTCCAAATGAGACTTTCATGAATTAATTTAGGAAGAGGACATTCCCTAAAGATAATGAATGAGATAAAGAGTTCATTCGGAGTCTCAGCCATTTCTGTGACGTCTAAAAATATCTCAGCAATGACCTTAATGATGAAGTGCCCCAGGGCTGGCTGTCTTTTATTCTCTTCTCTGCTGTCTCTTCCTAGGTGATTTCATCCAGTGCTAGGGCTTTAAACATCATCAATATGCTAATGAGTTTTCAGTTTATATCTTTCCACCTGACTTCTCCCTGAACTCCAGACTTGCACACCCAGCTGCCTGCCCAACTCCAGCTGGACACCTAAAAGACATCATACACTTAACACGTGTAAAAGAGAACTCTTGGTCTTTTTTTCCCTTTAATAATAAGTAATACCATGAGACAGGCACTATCCTAACTACTTTACACATATTTAATCATTTAATCCTTAAGTCACACCTATGAGGTAACTACTATTGGGTTCTAGTTTTACATAAAAGGAAACTGAGGAACAGAAGCTGAGTAGCTTGGCCAAGGCTGATAAATGAAGATGGGATGTCATCTTAATCTGTGTGCACAGTGCGTGCTCTCATAGCCACGGCAGGAGGCTCCTCTCCTTTCTGTGTTTCCCAACCCAGGGAGCTACCTGACAGGCCAATCTTAAGAGTTACCCTTGGTTCTACTCTTTCCTGAAGCTCCTCACATACCATCCATTAGCACGTTCTTCCAGCTGTATCTCTAAAATATATCTCAAACCTGTTATCTTCTCACCATCTTTCTTAGTGCCATCAGTACTTAGCTGGTCTAGGAGGGCCACTTTCTCTATAGTCCATTCTCCATATGATAGCCAGTATGATTTTTCTAACATAAATCAGACCAAATCACTACCTTGCCAAAGATGTCTAATGGCTGCTCCCAGAAATTAGATAAAATCCAAACTCCTCTCCATGGTCTACCAGACACCATACAGTTCTCCCTGCCTGCCTTTCTGAACTAATCTCCCCTTAGGCTCCTTCACATCCACTATGCTCTCCTCATGCTTTTTCTCCTCTTAACCACACTAAGCTTGTTCCATAGAGTCCCTTTGCATGGAACTCTTTTATCCCAGATCTTTGTATTATTCATGGTAGGCTGGTCTCTTCTTTGAAGTCTCAGCTCAAATGTCATATAAGAGAGGATTTTCCTATCCAGTTTCTCCAAATCAGAACTCCCCTGTGTCTACCCCCAACACTCTTAATCTCACTGAATGTGATTCACTGTTTTCAGAACTGTCTCATCTGTACCCAAGGTTATTTGTTCATTCATTTACATGTTTATTGTCTGCTTATTCTCGTCAGAGAGGTAAGGTGTACGCTAGCAGTGAACGTGTCTGTTTGGGCCGCCACTGTACCAGCAGTTCCTGTAAGAATGCCTAGCACATAGTAGATACCTATTAATATTTTTGGAGTAGATGAGCAAAAATGGTCTCATTTGCTTCTGGCTGATCTTATACCTCTACATTATTTAGAAGAACTAATTTTACTCATGTTGGAATTCTTTCCAGAGTGCTGCTCAAATATTCTCTCTCAGGACATGGTATGCTTATAACACATAGTGCCTAAATTTACTGAGGGCATACCGGAATTCAGAATTTGACAGACAGCCACAGTAACTCTTACAGGTGACATACTTGCTATGAAGTTGGTGTTGTTCTCATTTTACAAATATGGAAACTGATGGTGAGAGAGGCTAAGAAAATTGCCCAGAGTAACTCCAGTAGAGAGGGCAGAGTGGAGATCTGGACTCAGGCTGATCTGTCTGACTTTAGCTCCCATGTTCTTTTCAGCAGATGTATTATGTTCAGCTATGCAACTGGCAAGGAAAAGTAAATAAGCAGAAAGATGAAATGACAGAGAGCTTTTCAGTCTATAAAAATGTGAAAGCCAAGAGAAGAATGATTGAGGTCTATAAATGTTTGAGGGTAGAACAGAATGATCATGGATTTTATAAGAGCTAGGGGCTGGAAAGTTAATTTCAAATTAAAAGTAAGTTTATGGGATGCATTGCAATAACAGATGGTAAAAAAATAATTACATAAAGATCTTTTAGATACTTTAATAAGGTATGTTATAGATGGATAATAGGATATTTAGGGAAACCTGAGTGTCTTGGAATTATATACCTCACCTGACATGCTGAAGTCAGAAAGCTCACCCACACCTTCTCACAACATGCCCTTCATTAGAGCTGTCAGACAAAGCATAACAGGTGGGCCGATGATGGAAATCTAAGTCTCAGAAAAAGGATGTTCTGCTCATCCTATTTCACCATACAATTACTCTGTTCAGATCAGTTGGTGCTGGGCTTCTCTTAGTAATGTTTTAAAGGCCTCATAGTTAGAACTTGTGGAAACTTTAGAAATGATTAAATCCAACTCTCTTATCTCAGAAAAAGAAACCAAACCCAGAAATAATAATTTATAATTTGTAACATGCTTCCACATTCATAGGTTCACTGCATTCTCACAATGGCTCTCTGACCAAAGTGGTGCATTGTTTCCCTTCCCATCTTTATAGGACAGAATGAGGCTCTGAGTGGTTACATGTCAGCGAGCTGGTCACTGTGGACCAGTTTGTGGGCTTCCATGACTTGGTATCTTCTGAAGGAGGTTGTATAAACATTGTCCCTATATATTAGTGAGGTTCTTTTAATTTATTTATTTTAATTTTTAATTTTTTAATGTTTAATTTTGAGAAAGAGCAAGAGAGGAGAGTGAGAGAGAGTGCAAGTGAGGGAGGGGCAGAGAGAGAGGGAGACATAGAATCTGAGGCAGGCTACAGGCCCTGAGTTGTTAGCACAGAGCCCCACATGGGGCTCAAACCCACGAACTGCGAGATAATGACCTGAGCCGAAGTTGGATGCTTAACCAACAGAGCCACCCAGCTGCCCATTTTTTGTTTTAAAGGAAACTCTATGCCCAAAGTGGGACTCAAACTCATGACTTCCTGACCCTGAGATCAAGAGTTGCATGCTCCAATGACTGAGCCAGTCAGGCTCCCCAAGTTTCTTTTAATTATGAGAATTTTCATGAGGTTTTCTGAGAATATTGATACAGAAAGGTTATATATCAACTTAGAAACATACTGTTTATTTATGGAATGTGAAATAAAAGGGAAAATGATAACTGACTACAGGGACTATAAGCATAAGGAAACTAAATCCTCACTTGACTTAAATGAATGAATGAAAATAATTTATGACATGTTAAATTGGGGGCAAAAAAGAGTGCAGAGACCATCACCTCCAACTGGTACATGTCTTTTTCTTTGTGAAAAGAAAGTACTGTATAGATCAGTAACAACAATTAATATCCTAATGGAAAAATGGACAAAGGGCAATTTTTGAAAGAGAAAAACAAATAGGCAGTAAACATATATGATCATGTTCACCCACAGTCACAATTATATAAATCCAAAAATTTAAAAATTAATGAAATAAAATAAAATAATAATAAAGTAATGCAAAAAGTACATGTATTATTTTACATATTTGAAATCAATGAAAATTTATTTTCATTTTGGAAAAAACAAACAAACCTAGCCCCCTCTATTTGTAGTTTCTTGGAGACAAATATTTAGAGCTTCTTAACACAAAATTTCTTTTCCTCATTAAAAAATAGTCCCCTTGTTAACAATTTTTTGGAGAACCTCTATCCTTCCTATAATTCAAGCTGAGGTACCTCTATCCTACCTATAACTCAAGCCTAACCTTTGTGATTTCTTTGATATCACATTATAAGCACATTAAGTTACACCTAAAAGGATATATCCCATACTTCCTTCTCATTCTCCCGCATCCCCCTTACTCTGGTCCTTCCTCCCCCCCCCCGCATTCTTTCCCTCCCTCGTATACCACTTCCCTGTACTAGTTCTTAAACCTCCTGCTTGGGGACCTCTCTTTGTCTCTGGAGTCTTTCTTCTGACTGACCTAATATTCAGTTTCCTGAAAGATCACAGAAGCAATGCACCGTTAGTTATTTTGAATCAGGGGGAACGGAGGAGGGAGAGAGAGTTGGGGAGAGAGAGGGATGCAAAACTTGAGAGACTATTGAATGCTGAGAATGAACTGAGGGTTGAAGGGGAAGGGGGAGGGGGGAAAAGAGGTGGTGGTGATGGTGGAGGGCACTTGGGGGAAAGAGCACTGGGTGTTGTATGGAAAACAATTTGACAATAAAATATTATGGAGAAAAAAAAAGTATCCGTTAGTCTTCTTAGTAGCTTATACTAAGCCATCTATTTATTGGATCATTTCCCCAAATCCTCTGCTTCTCTGCCTTCATGTAGAAGCTGCACAAGAAGTTTCAATGTATACACATTTGCTAAAACACTGTCATGCAGTCTTGCTGTTGGTATGGCTAAAAAATAAGTGAAAGTAAGAATTCTTCTGGCCCCAGTTTGAACTCAGTCACAAAACTATTAATTCTAATTCTGTTATGATCTCTTTCCATTATATATTTGCATATATATGTAGAATTAAATCTTTTTATATAAAATCATTTTCTCTACAGAGAAAGGTAATAGGATACAGGTCTTTATATTTTGCAATAATATTGAATACAGTTTATTTAAATCAGTATTTCCCAGACGAGCATGTTTATCAACTGCATTTGAATCATCTAGACAAGCATATTAAATATACCTATTCCTAGATTCTCCCTAGATCTCCCAAGTCAAAAATCTGCGAGTGTAGGATTGGAAAATCTGCATTAAAAATTTTTATTTCAGAGAGAGAGAGAGCGAGAGAGAGAGAGAGAGTGAGAGAGAGAGAGCAAGAGAGAGCGAGAGAGAGAGAGAGAGAGAGAGAGAGAGCGAGCGCGCATGACCAGGGGAGAGAGGCAGAGAGAATCTCAAGTAGGCTCTGTGCTCAGTACAGAGTCGGATGCAGGGCTCTTGTCCCTATATATTAGTGAGGTTCTTTTAATTTATTTATTTTAATTTTTAATTTTTAATGTTTAATTTTGAGAAAGAGCAAGAGAGGAGAATGAGAGAGAGTGCAAGAGAGGGAGGGGCAGAGAGAGAGGGAGACATAGAACCTGAGGCAGGCTACAGGCCCTGAGTTGTTAGCACAGAGCCCCACATGGGGCTCAAACCCACGAACCATGAGATAATGATCTGAGCCGAAGTTGGATGCGATCATGACCTGAGCCAAAATCAAGAGTCAGATGCTCAACTGACTGAGCCACTCAGGTGCCTCATGGGAAATCTACATTTTTAAACAAGCATTTAAAAAATCATTGAAAAATGATTATTTTGCCTTTTCTGTGATTTGGAAACTCATGAAAACAGTCTCATCTTGGTAAGTGAATAAATACATCTAAACATCTCTGAGTAAAAGACTGTTTAAGATGAAACTAATGGTAAATTATTGGATTGTTTCTTTAAAACAAATACTGTATCACTCTGATTTTTATTCATTTGCAAATTAAAAGTTTATTAATCCCTGATGATGTTAAATAATCTGTATTTTAGGGTCATCAACAATAACAATACAAACTGTTGCATATGGAGTGAAGTATGGCCACATATGACAATGTGTGAGTGACTTGAAGGGTTAGCTTACGTTCAGTAATGATTTTGCTCCTTAGAGACTTTCAGTTAAAATAGCCTGAAAACTATTGCAGCTTAAAAATAAAGATGTGCAGTTAATTATCTTCCTAGGCTCTCCTTGTTCTTGGGGATGTTGCATTGACATTGTGTCAATTTCTAAGTACAGAGCATTGAACGCCAGGCCTCTGCTTTGGCTCTGAACTATCCCAAAGGGATGATGAACAGCCTCCTGTCACTGGCATCCGTTAGAGACTGATCCCATTTAGGGAGACAGAACCTTTTTGAGTACAATGAACAACTGGGTCTTCTCTGGGAACAATGATTGAATACGAATTAGTTTTTGTGAAGTTGCAAGTGACAATGATTCTGGAGATCTAGCATCAGTGAGGAAGTTTTAACAAGACTGAAAAATACAGATTTCCTTTTTCATTGCTCATTTGTCCCTCAGTCACTGACACTGCCCTGTGTCAGATAAGAAATAATAAAGATTGGGAAAGTGTTTCCTCCCTTTACTCCCTTTAAATGCTTATTATATTTCATAGCAGATTAGTAAATTATGTAAAAACCTTTTGAATATTAACCTATGTTTGTCAAAGCAAATATACGAGTTAAAATGAATTTTCTTTATATTTATAATACCTTCTTGGTTTTGAAAATACTGTGAGATAATTTTTGTTAAAATGATTCACAAAATGTCTTCAAGGTACTTTTCAGTGTGTCAGAAATCCACAGTCTGGCAGGACACAGCTATTAACTATCTTGATGACAGCAACTCTAACCTTTGAACAGCTTACTGTCAAAACCACTCAATTCAATTACTCGAGAGTATCAAGTGAGTTGTCTTTCTGTGTGAACTCAAATACCTCATCCCTTAGGATTCCTAAGAAAGGAATGGCTCTGCTGTATGTTGTTTTGGTGTATTAGATTATTTCATTCAAGGTAAAGATAGTGATGAACTACCCCCACCCCGGCCCTTTTTAGGATAGATGATTTAATGCCCCAACCAGCTGGTTTAATCTCTACAAACAATGTTTCATCCTTTTTTTCTTTTTTTGGAAAGCTATTTCTACTCAGTATATATAGTTTGGAGAAAAAAAAGAGATAGCGAGTTACGTAAAAATAAATATGTAACTCTAACTGGGGAGAAAAGAAGCAATGCTGTACAAATCTGAACACCAGAGAATCAAAACAAGGTAGCAAAAGTGAAAAGGGATGAACACATGGAACAGAATTCCATGGTTTTTGGATTAGGGTAAGGATTCCTAAGAGAAAAAGGCTGATAAAATAACAGTACTAAATCTGAGGTGAATGTAAGATAAGATAAAATGAAAAGAGGAAAAAAACCAAAGCATAATGAAACAGGTGACCAGTGCTTTAGTAACTGTGTGGTGGTCTTAATGACTTTTAAATTTGTTTTTTAATTAGTTTAATAATGGATGCACTTCTAGTCACCTATCTGCTCCTACTCAGCATCCTTCAGAGAGCTAATGTTCTTAAATTACACCCATGAAGAAAGGCTTATTTGCTTTCCCATGTTAACTTTTACAGTGTAAGGATTATGATGAGTTTAAAAACAATAATTTAATTGTCCTCATTTAATTACTATTGGCTCAGAGAATTAAATGAATTATTTGATTATATATCTGTCCTGAAAATTTCATGTCCCAGTGAGAACAGTAGTAAAATTAGTTGGGGGATAGAGTAGCTCTAGGAATTACCGGCATAATTACATGAAGGGCATAGGTGGCATTAGGCAAAAAAAGGCCTCTCCTCTCCCCCACCAAGATGTCTGAGTCCTAATTCCAGGAACCTGTGAATGTGTTACTTTCTTTGGTGAGGATTCTGTAGATGCATCTTGAGATGGAGATAATCCGGGTAGACGAATCTAATCACATGGGTCCTTAAAAGTGGAAAACCTTCCCAGTTTTAGCCAGAGGGACATGTGGCTATGAAAGAAATACAGAGAGAGATACCACACTGCTGTCTTTGAAGGTGAAGGAAGGAAACGTGAGCCAAGGAATGTGGGTGGACTACAGAAGATGGAAAAGGTGAGACAATGCATTCGTTCTCAGGGCCTCCAGAAAGGGCCCTGACCACATCTTGTACTTAACCCAGGGAGACCCATGTTGGACCCCTGGCTTTCAGAGCTGTAGAATAACAAATGGGGGTTGTTTTATGTCACTAAGTTGGTGGTAATTTGTTACAGCAGCAATAGAAAACAAATATACAGATTTTTAGTAATTGGCATAATTAATTACTCATATGATTTATAATCATTGTATTTAGTAAGACAAAAATGAAAGAGCACCTAATCTTTTAAGGTAAAATTCTAACATGCACCAAATGAGCAAATTTTAATATTTTAAAAAATTAAGTCCACTTAGAAGTTTAATAAAATAAGTTGACTGTATTTCCTTTGCCTATCAACAGTCCATAAACTGTCAAGTCTATCTAATAATTCATTTTATACCAACATTATGATGTTAAGATCTCTTTTGTATCCCAGGCTACAGTTTCATTACCCAGAAATAGCCTATGAAAGTTAAGTATAAAAAAGTGCTTTAGCTATTGGTTCATGTTTCTCAGGGACTGAGACAACATACCAGAATTTTCTTCATGTTTTTCTTTTTTGTGTGTGTGCACTTAAAGAAATTTTAAAACGCCTGTGTAAAGCACATTAAAACATTACAAGGATTGTAAAATCTGAGTACATACAGATAGAAAAAAGTTAAATTATCTAAATTATGGACAATTTATATTATTCTTTAATTAATCTAGTACCAAAAGTATCTGTCACTATGCCACCCTAATTCATCACAAACTGCTAAATTGATAACATTTACCAGAATTGCAGGCAAAAATGCCTAGAAAGAAGACACCGTTAACTCAAATCTTAAAGTAAAATCTCCCTTGTCCACATCATTGCAGTTATAAAGGGCAAGGCATTCCAAGAAGTGATGGATACTCAGTTTTGTTGCACATTTATAATTAAATCCACAGCAAAGCTTCAGATGTGGCCCATTAAGCTATAATAGACTTGTCATGGATGTAATTTACTATAAAGTGGGATTTGGAAGGAAGGATTTGGTATGGTCACCACAATGCTGTGTTAGGATACAGCTGGCAAGCAACAGGAGGTGGAAATCTCAGCCTTTTGAGCCAGGTGGGCCTGCATTTTATATTCTGGGACTGCCACTTGCTAATTTTAAGATCTGAGGCAAGTCAGTCATAGCATATGAATCTGTTTCTTTAGATAGAGTGATGGTACTTATAGTCATTGTTTTATAGGATTTTGGGGAGTGTGAAATGACAACAAATGTAAAATACTTAAAACGATACTTAAAGTAAAACTCAACAAGAAGACCTGTTTGGGGAGTAGAGAAGTACCACCAAGCAAATCATTATGAAAGAACTATGTCTTCATAGGCCTAACATTATAAGCTATCATCACAAAAATACAAAAGAAGATCCCTTTATATTTTGATTTACTTCTTAGAATTATGGAATATTAAAAAAATAAAAACTCTAATAACTCTACTCTCAATCTAGAGAAGGGCACAACTGAGTAACTGGTAAATAGCATAATTTTCACCTTTGTTTTTTTACTTTCTTTACAAAAAAATGTTTCATCATTCATCAGTGTAGCCCTTGAAATCCCTATCACAGCACTTTGACAGAATAGATATTAATAATTTTCTGAACTGAATGGAATCTCTCTAGAATCTAAGTCTTTACTCAGAGATTTTACCTTCTCATCTGCTGGTCTAGTGTGACTGCCTGGCTGGGCTCCAGTACCATCAATGATGGCTCTGGTCTCGGTCATGTTTGGAAAGGACTCATTGTATTAGGCCTTTAAAAAGGTAACTAGTCACCAAATATTCTGTTTATACATTCATGTGGTTTTCAGCAATAGCATTTGTCTCCTTGAAATGATTTAGAACTGATTGCTTTAGAGTGTTATTGGGTAACAAACAACTCCTTAATATTAGTAATAGAAATATATTCTATCTCAATTTAACAAGTTTAATAAAATTTATTAAGTATATGTTGATAATGGATATGAAATAGTTTTTTCCCTTTGCCTAAACTATTATCTTATTTCCTTATGTTAAATTATTGCCAAAAACTATTTCCAGAAAATTATTTCCTTGAAATAATTATTTGTATAACTGCTAGCACACTATGATGATTAGAGTCTTATAATAATATTGAGAGTGATATTTTTCCTGCATATTATAAATCACATTATATCAAATTTATAAATAGGTATTCCCAAACTAAAAAAGAAATAAATGTTTCATATACATTCATAAGAACAGTCCTAAATTGCCTAAGTTTTTGACAAATGTAAAATAATTAGGGACCAGTGGATTCTGACATATTCCACTAGCATATGCATTCAGGTGATTCCTATGGATCCATAATTATCCTAGGATGAGCCGTAAGGGTAAGCTGTAAGAGCTGTAAACTAAGCATTGTAAACTCAACAAAACTACTTTTCTAAGATGAGGCTGAATAAAGGCATTTGCATTCCATAAAAAATCTGAGAGCGTTTACCTTGAATCAACTCTAAATCTAAACAAACTGACTTAAAACAAGTTCTAAAGGATGTGTTTCGAGAAGAATGAGATTCATTCATTCAATAAATATATACTGACCCAGGCACGCTTAAGGGAATACCTCAGTGAACAGAACAGAGGAGAAAATCTTACCCTCATGGAGCTTATATTTTAGTAGCCAAAGTCACAAACCAACATGAATAACTAAATATATATGGTATGTTCGGTAGTAGTAGTAGTAGTAGTAGTAGTAGTAGTAGTAGTAGTAGTATGCTGTTAACCCTTTACTAACTGGTTCTTGGGTGGGGGGGAGCCTGCATCTGTGCGTTTGCCAATTTCTGTCATATAAATGCTTTCTCCATGCCAAATTCCAACTGCTGGCTATGTCACGGGGAAGAGACACACAATTGTTCTGGTGAGCCTGTGTGAGGTCCTGGGGAGCACACCAGTGATGATCGTAAGTGCTAGGGAGAAAAATTAGCAGGAAAAGATAGGGAGGTTTGGGAGTTGGCATTTTAAAAAGAATGGTCAGAGAATACTTCACTGAGAAAGTAATATTTGAGTAAAGAACTGAAGGAAGGGAGAAAGCGAGCCATGCACCAATTTTTGAGGAATTTTAGGCAGAAAGAACAGCGAGTGCAAAACTGCTAAGCAGGAGGTTACAGAGGTTACAGCAGAGAGAGAGGCTATAAAAGGTTGGGAGAATTTAGCTTTTAGTGTTAAGACTAGAAGTCAGTGGAGGATTTTGAACAGAAGGACATGATCTAAATTCTATGATAATGGTCTCATTTTGGCTTCTCTGCTGAAAAGGAATAGGCCAAACTAATAAAAACTTCCATGGTAGTAAAAATAATAATGTCTAAAATCTGGGATTAAGCAACATCAACAATATAGTTAATGTCCAAAACAAGCAAGAATGGCTTGTTGGCCAGAGGAGAGTGGGCATAATTGGAGATAAAGTACTTTGCACTTTTTGACTGAGGTGTGAAGATACTGATTAATATTAGCACTGGTTTAGAACATATGTTTAAATTTCTGGAGGAACTAAGAGAAGAACAGAAATAAAATATATACATTTCAAGCCAGGAGTGGGTAGAACAAAGAAAGAAACTTGATAATAAAGGCAATAAAAAACAGAGGAGAAAAAGAAACAGAACAAGTGGGACAAATAGAAAGCAGAAAATAAGATAGCTCAAATTAATATACACATTGATAGCCAAATCAAGTGTATGTAGATTGATCTTGTTAACTAAAAGACAAATACTGACAATGTAGATAAAAAGAAAATTGACAAGTTGTTTTTAAAACTAATTTATAATGTAAAGACACAGAGAGAAGAGAGAACAAATATGAAGAGGAGATAATGTATAATTTTCAAATAGTAACCCCCCAAAATCTGTCAGCTTTAAAGTCACCATAGAATGACAAAATATTAAATTAATGCATAAATATCATGTAAATATAAATGTGTATATATATTTAAATAAGATAGCTTTAAATTATATAAGGTGATAATTGACAGAAACACAAGGAAATATTTACAATGCACTATCAGAGTTGAATTAAACACACTTCCTTTGGTAACATCAAGTATTACACCCTGTTCCTTCCCCTGCCTCCACAAAAATATGAGAACAGTAAGAACACAGGAGATTTGAACAACGCAGTTAACAAGGTTGAAGTAATAGATATAATTTAACTGGAGAATATTTGTTTTTGTCAAGTACACAAGCACTATTATATCCAATAAAGTGATTCCGGCAAATTTAAAATATTTTTAGTTTCAAGAAGACAACAGGCTTTTAGACCAAATTGTAATTAGAATGAAAATCAGCAAACAAAAGAAAGAAACATCAGAGAAAAAGGAAAGGAATTAGAGAAATATGAGAGTCAGGGAGAGGGGGGGATTGGTGTTGTGTAGGTTTTGACATCCATTCAGAGCTATAATAAATAGTGAACTATCGGGAGAAATTTTTGTTTCCTTTCTATTTTTACATATGACAGGATAATTGATTGCTGTAGCCTACCCCAACCCTCCCTCCAGACATTTAGTATGTTAAATTCTTTTTCAACGACTTTATGAGGCCTCTGGCTTTCCTTTGGCTGGGGTAAGGAATATTCTTATGAGAGTGAAGTCAGACAGCATAGAGATCACCTTTACACTCCAATTACAGCCTCCAGGGGTCGGCCCCTAGCAACACTGAGAAGTCAGCCAAGTCTGTCTTCTGAGCCTGATACCACTTATTTCTCAGACCTTTATGGCTCTTCTTACTTCTATTTTCAGCACTTTCTTTTCCCTAGGCACTCTGGGATCTTTAGTTACTGAGGAAAATAATGATAAAGTCACTGATGACATCGTATTAAAGATTTAAGAACTTCCCTCTCTTAAGGCCACTTTTAGTAGATTTTTTAAGGGCCGATCTACCACAGCCAAATTAAGGATGGACACCTACAGAGACTAGCGGAAAAGACTGGGGGTACCGTGGAGGTAGAAAGGGGTGCTGAGAACCTCCAATCTATAATCTGCTACAGGCACCTCTAGTGTGCTGATATGCCTCATTTTCTCATGGATGTTAGAAAGTTTGTCAAAAAGACAACGTGTGCCTACCTTAAAAGGAGGAGGCTGAAACACAAGAGGAAGAGAGTGCTATATACATCTTTGATTTGTTGAGAGTATAGCTGCAGAGTGTTCAGTAAAACTTTGAAAGGCCCCCTTCCCTCTTCTACTTCACAGCTGTCTTAGGGGTGAAATGTTATAGGATATGCTCTAAATCTAAAGGTATCATGGATCTTGGGCCAAGAGTGAATTCACTCTTCCAAGGCAGAATGTGAATTGTTAATGTTCACTTGGTCACGCTGTGCTTTCATCTATAGCTTTAAAATGCTTTTATGGTAGAAACATCTATTTATACACCACTTTCCATCACCAAAACCCTTTCTGTACACTTGGTCTCAGGAAGTCTAAGGACAGGGCCTAGAACAAGAACAACTAGGAATATCACAAAACGAGTCCATGGTGAATTTTAGACAAGTCTTGTCCACACAGTTCATTTTTAAAAAAATGTTTTCCCAATGTTTTATTTATTTTTGAGAGAGGGAGAGGGGGAGAGAGAGAGAGAGAGAGAGAGAGAGAGAGAGCGAGCATGAGCAGGGAAGAGTCAGAAAGAAAGGGAGATACAAAATCTGAAGACAGGCTCCAGGCTCTGAGCTAGCTGTCAGCACAGAGCCCGATGTGGGGCTTCAACCCATGAACCATGAGATCATGACCTGAGCCAAAGCTGGACGCTCAACCAACTGAGCCATCCAGGCACCCTTTGTCCACACAGTTCAATAAGACACACACACACCCACACCCACCCACACACACACACACACACACACACACACACCCTTTTTCTGACTTCAGTGGGACTGAAATTAGTACTGACACTTTTAAAGAACATAGTAATTATCTAAACTATATGTTCCTTCATTCTTTAAGGGCTATGCCTTGGAGCTTATAAATTCTGCAACTAATAAGCACAACACCTTAGGTCTCCATTTTTTTTCTTCCTCATGGAGAGTTATATATTTTGTGCCATTTCAGTTTCTTATGTCACTTTGAGGCTCTTTATCAAGTACTCGTAATAGTTGGCAGCAAAATAGGTAAAGACTGATATTGTATTGCTAATTCTAACTTTCCAATTAAATGAGGAAACACATTTTGTTTTTGGTTACACATAAAGAAAAAATAATACTTTTGAAATGATTAGTATAATAATTAAAATGTATATGCTATGCCCCATCCTGCTAATTTTGCAGGAAACATTCAACGTCACCTTTAATTTTCTCAGATTCCTTTCAATTTTCCTAATAATTTAAACAGGGAAAATAGAATATTCTTCATAAGTGGTAATAATTCAATAAAAGAACTTGATTAAAAATATTTCTAGTAGTTACATACTTTCAGTTACCATATCCACGACCTTTTCCCAGATCACATGCTCTTTGATCTCTCTTCAGAGAAAAGAAGGTCCGGTGAAGTCTCCCTTACCCGAGTTGGTTAGGGAGGCCTGTCAGCCCAGTTTGCCTGGGACTCAGTTTTAACACTGAATGCTCTCACTCTAGGGAAACCACGATGGTTGGTCACCCTAACTCCAGTTCACCCTCCAGCTGACTTCTCTTCTCGCCCTCACATCAAAATTTCTCCTCTGAGTATTCTACACTCTCTCTCTGCCATCTCTTAACTCTCTAATTTACTCCTGAACTTCCTGCAACTATGCCTCTGCCTCGATGGCTGCATTCCCCTGGAGTTTGCCAGAGTCTCGAACAACCTTCATCTTTTACCACCTCACCTCAGTGGCAACTGCTGCTGGACTTTATACTGCTGATCATACCCTCCTTGAAATTTTCTATCCCCAAGGCCTATGTACTAGTCCGCCTTATTCATGGGGGAAATATTCCAAAACCAACAGTGGATGCCTTAGATTGTAGATAGTACCAAAGCCTATGTATGGTTTTTCATATACATACACCCCTATGATGAAATCTAATTTAGGCAAGAAAAAGATTAACAATAATACAGTAGAATAATTATAATATACTGTAATACAAGTTATGTGAATGTGGTTTCTCTCAAAATATCTTACTATACTGTCCTCACCATTCTAGTGATGGTGTGAGATGACTAAATGCCTAGTGATGAGATGAAGTGAGGTGAACGACATAGGCATTGTGATATATGTTAGCCCACTATTGGCCTCACGACCTTGAGTCAGGAGGATCATCTGATTCCCGACCATGGATGACTGCTGGTATCTGAAACTATGGAAAACAAAATCACAGGTAAAGGGGAGGACTACTGTACAACATCATGGCTTCTTAGTCTCTGATGCTGTTCTTTTTCACTCTTATTAATGACATAATCTCTGCTTGTTTCCTTAAAGATGATTTTTCTTAAGATTCTATACTCAGGCTTCTTCCATTATTATCCTATAAACCCTTTCCCTGGTTGATCTCACATGCTTTCATGCGTTGAGCCATTCCCTCGATAGAAAGTATACTTGCTATCCAGACTTCTCTTGTGAGCCAACTACTGCTAAACATCTGTACCTGTGTATCTCCGATGCACTTCAATAATTTAACATTTTTAATAGGGCATCTAATTACCTTCACTATGATCTTCTTGCTCTCTCCTCTGTGTTGTTGGAATAACCAACTATAATTCACCTATGCTAACAATTTTAATGTTACCCTTGATTATATTCTCTTTCATCTCCACTGATCCCATTAGTAAGTTGTTCAGTTTTCTCTTAAATAGTTCTTAAATTGGTCCTTCTCTCTCCATTCTTTATCATTTCCCAGTTTTAAGAAATTTCCTTTTGCCTGAAATACCACTGCTGCAGCCTCCCAAATCATTATATTGCTCTAGCCTTGCCTTCAAACTCTGCCCTGCTTAATAGCACTTAATAGTTTCAGATACATAGCACATAGTATAGTGTTTCCCACAGCATTACTTATATAAACCCATGTAGACACCTTTCCTATTGTATTTACCACAAGCAAACTATTACCTGCTTATCAGCACCCACCCCACCCCTACGACTGTAAACTTCTTAAGAGAGGAGTCATGATTTATTTACCTTTGTATCTCTACTGTGTGCCTCTGTCCCTGGCATACGGTATGGCTCAAACAGTTACTGAGCAGGTAGATGATCAACCCAATCACCAACTATGTGCTTTCTGGGCTTTATTACTATCCTTCCCTCACCCTCTCTTCCAAAGGAATGTGGTGGCTATGGCTTATGATTCTATCTGCATATTATCAAAAATACTTCACATGTAGTACATGCTTAATAACTAGTTACAGGATGAATAAATGAAAGAGAAAGAAAGAAGGAAAGAATGAGAAAGCAAACGTTTAGACTCTCAGGGTAACTGCATACAATGAATTAGTGTTTTGACGCTCAATCACAGATATAATTTAGAAGTAGTTTAAAAGTCCAAATAATTCTAAATATACTTTCTGTTAAGCCTTCAGATTGGTTAGAAAATATATTCCTATCTAAATGAGCAATTCATTAAATATTTTATACACGCTGAATTCTTATTAAATGTGTTCAATTGTAATGTGTTTAATTTTTTATACCCCTTAAAAATGGCTTAACCTTGAAAGCACTGAAGGCGTTTTATATTTTGTATAACTTTAGAGGAGATAATAGGGTTTGCATATAAACCTCAGAGATTTATCTAGCACATTTTTAAATGGCATTAACAACATGTCTTGCCAGTTTTAAAGAATTATACTTCAGAAGTAAAACATTAAAAACATTTTTATCATAATATTTTGAAATGAAAAAATTGGAAGAGAATTATATACTGTTTGTAATTTTCAGGTGCATAATGTTTAAACTACCAACTTGGTTTTAATTTAGCAACAATTCTCAAAGTATATTTTGTAAGATTTATTGAAAACCTAAGTACAACTTCTTTATTAATTCATTTTTACTGAGTTAAAAAGAAGAGTATAAAATATTGTAAAGAAATATGGACTTTTTTCTTTTCAGTTTTCACACACTCTTGTAACATTTAATGGTCCTTCTGGTATTCTTAGCTCATTTAACTAGTGTGATGAACATTACTATTATTTGCCAGATGTACAGTGTCTATAGAAAAGAATGCAGTTTTCAAGATTTTTTTCCACTGGATTTAGTCCTTTGTATTTTACCAGAAGGTCAAAGCTGTACAGAATAAAAAAATATATATCAAAATCTCTCCTTTCACTTTTATGAGAAATCGTTATGCAGTCTAAGGAAGATAGAAACCTATAGTATTTTGAATTGGAAAGAAAGATAAGTGTAGATCATTTTAATTTTGAATTTCATTAATATTAAACAACTAGTTGTTTATGTAACACAATTAATTCACAATGATCAACTATCTTCAAATAAATGTTTTCTACTTAAGGGCGACAGTTTGATACAATTAGAAATTGAATAGCATTTAAATGCAGCATAATGGGCTTCATATATGTACTAAAAGTGTTCAATGAATTCTGAACCTTGATTTAAATCCTTATGTTTATATATGAATAAGTAAGTTTGTATATTCATAGCCCTCCATATTTAGTAGTGCTGATTTTCAGTTTCAAAAAAATAATAAGAGAAAATGAGTTGCACATTTGACTTCCAAAAATATCTGAACTTGCTACTTATGAGATCTTTAATTCTTGAAAATTTGTGGGAGTATTTATTTTCATTAAAACAAATTCACTTTGATTTCATATTTAAATGAACTAAAATCTTAGTAAGAGTTTTCTAAGGTAGATAGTTTCTGGAAAGTTAATTAAACAAGTTGGTTTCTACTCTAGTTTTACGTACACATGGAAAAACACTTCGGGATCCTGCCACATCCAGGCCTTCAGCACAGCCTTCACTTTTCTTGATTCAGAGAGAAATAGCCCTGTATCTCATATAAAGCTGAGGGAAGCCAATTCATCCCAGTTTGCCTAAGACTTTCCAATAAAATGAAAATCCCACATCCTGGGAAATCCCTTAGCTCCCAGAAAAACTGAGACAGCGGGTAAACCTTCTGAGAGATGACCTAAGCGTTGAAACTTTGAGATAAAAAGCCTTACCTTAACATCATTGGTGTTCATTCTTGTTCCCTCCTTTCCCACAAAAATATCATCAATATCCACAAGAATATACCTGTCCAAGGACAGTG
The DNA here is from genome assembly GCF_006229205.1 of Suricata suricatta. NCBI lineage: Eukaryota > Metazoa > Chordata > Mammalia > Carnivora > Herpestidae > Suricata > Suricata suricatta. The sequence goes on from NC_043700.1 coordinate 99,602,438, forward strand.
TCAGTCTCTTTCCTGACAAGAAGGAGACAGCGTCTATGAAGATGAGCTTGTGCAACCAAAAATTCAAATTGTTGCCAAAAAAAACTCTTTGAATTCCATCGTGAAGCCCCAAGTCATGTATGACAGTGGCATAAAAAGCACCTTTAGAGATGGGAGGAGAAAGGTTTTCTGGGGTCTTTACTTTGGCAAATATTACTGGTTGGTAGGCTGAGTGATTAATCTGGAACACTGTCCAGTCAGTTCCAGGTAAAGAACCTTTTTCAAGTTTGGAAGATTTGGTCACACGAAGCAATGGAGAATGGGGATTAATACAACAATCTGTTACTGCAAGGTTTCCATATATGGAAAAAGGGAAACCTTTCAACTGAAAGCTCTGTGGGCTCTTCTCACTAGTTTTGTGGAATCCAATGACACCCACACCATATTCCACACAGTATTTATCTAAAAGGCTTCGGTTCCAAGAATCCATGTTTATATACTTTAATATATTCTCATAAATAATTAGAATATATTTGCCTTTAGTTTTTTCTATAAGTGCTGGGAGATCCCCCTTTCCAGGAGCAATTTCAATGTGATACTGGAATCTACTGGATTCTAGAATCATAATTATGTCTTGACCAAGCGATGAGTATTGGCTTTCCACAAACACCAGGACTGTGGGGTCTGTCTTCGGGGCATCGGAAATCTTCATTGTCTTGACTTCCATGAGCCTGTGTGATGGGTGCTGGAAGTCCCCACAGTCTACTTCTGACATCAGCTCAGAGGGTTCATTTTCCTGTTTGTAGCCACTGTACAGGTAATATGCAGAAATAATAATGCTCACCATACAAAATGTGGCAAGCAGAATAACGGTCCTTTGAAAGTGTCTGTGAAGCTTCATGATAAAACTCATGCTGGATATGCTTTCCTCAGACTGTTCCAATAGAAGCACCATAAAAAAGGAGAAAAGATGGTGCTCATCTACTTTTCCAGTCTCCGATAGTTTATGTCACCATTGCAGCACATTTGTATCACTTGAGCGGGACTCACAGAAAATATAGTCTGAAAAGCAAAATAAAATAGAGTATCATACATTCATTCTGCAGCATTAAATGAGCAAGTTTTTGTCCTCTGATTGGCACAAGTGGCAAGCTGTTAGGCAGATGAGCTGGTGTGTGGTCTGTAGGAAAACCTCTTTTTCTTTCTCCCAGATCTGGATGAGGACATGGAAGTGACAGAAACAGGAAAAGGGCTCCATTGAACACAGTATCTCTATCCTTTGGGACAACAAGATTTAACATTGGGCTAACAAGAAATTTCCTTTTACTCACTGAGCTTTGCATCAAACTCTGTAACATATAACTAAGACCACAAAGAGGTCACTGGAGCCACATACTGTCATGTCATGCAATGCACACACAGGGCGAATATGTTTACATATACTGAAAATTCAAAGAAGTTTGGACATATTTCATTAAGTGCTACCATTAAGACACTAGATTCTGCTTTGTGGAAAAGAGCTCAGTAATTACATGAAAAAATTACTATACAAGTGTAAAAATCAATGAAAATAACTAAAACTTCATGAAATACCTTTGTCATGCTATAATTTCAAATCTCTTTTAAGTCTTACTAATCTTAGACTAATTTAGTAGATTTTGAAAAACAACAAGAAATAAAAATGAGTGATTCTTACAGCAGAAGCGTATTAGAGTCTTATGGTCCTGGAAATATCATAGATACAAAAAAAATAAGAAAGATATTATCCATAAGGCAAGCTGAAAGGGTTCAATGCACTTCTACTTCTTATTAATTGTGTCACGTTGGCCCCAGTACCTTATAAGTAAAATGATAAGGTTAGAATAAATGATCTGAAATACAGAGAACAAACTGAAGGTTGATGGGGGCGGGGGAGGGGGAAAGTGGGTGATGGGAATTGAGGAGGGCACTTGTTGGCATGAACACTGGGTGTTGTATGGAAGCCAGTTTGACAATAGATTTTATTAAAGAAAGAAAGAAAAAAAAAGAATAAATGATCACCAAGAACATTCTGGCTCTAAGATCCTGTGATATCACCCATGAAATTAGCAATGAACAATACTTTGAATAATATATGTTTATCTTTATGAATAATACATTCTGTAGTATAACTGTAGGATGTTTATAGGATAAACAGGATGCTTATAAATAGGATATCTATCCTGTAAATTATATATTGTAATTATTCAAAATATGTTTAGGGCATCTATATCATTCATTCAAATATTTATGGGCTATCTTTCTATTTAAAACATAAATGTCAACATAGTGAATTTTTAAAAATGGTTCAAATTACAGAAACAGTGACTAGCATGACAATAATATATGGTTGCTAATTAGAGACAAATGACTGTAATGAGATAAGAAAAGAGACCATGGCAAGTGGGGAAGTCTGCAGTGCTCCAGGGGGACATAAGATTTGGGCAGAGCCTTGAAGGAAGAGGGTAATAAAGGAAACTTCATAGAGGCAGAAGTGAGTACAGCTTTGGGCAAGGAATACTGATGAGGAATGGAAGGCAATAGTATCAAATACCTAAAAATAAATTTTACAGAGTATAGGTAACTCAGATTATGGAGAGATTTGATAGCACAGAAATTCATGGTTGAGAAACCCACATGGAACCATTATACTTTCCTGATTGAGAGAATAACATGATAAGGGTGAGATTTTTCAGGAAAATGAACTAACCAATACCTGGAAGATATCCTAGAGCACTGTCAGAGTCAAGTTGGCAAGACAGTGCAGGCTCATTTCTCATAATGCAGTCATAAACTGTTAGTGATCATAGGTCAGGGAGAACGTGAGAAGGGACAAGTCTGAGGGACACTGCAAAGAAAGAAGGAAGAGAACTTGGTGCTCCATGTGTGTTTACAGTCCACCACCACTCTCCCAAGTAAAACTCCATCAGGTGATCTGGCATGCTTGAAAACACGCCTAATATAAAAGATAACATGTTCTTTTAAACATCCTAGTAGAAAAAAAAATCCTAGTAGAGATGTAAGTATAATTTAAGTAGATCCAAATTACTAGGACAGCTAAGAGTTTCCATTGGAATTGTAGTTCTTTCATTTTGAAAAGTAACTGCACTTTAAAAGTTATGTACATACTTATGAATAATATAATATTACCAAGTATAACAGCAGTATTCAAAGTCTCACATCTTTCTATGCCTCTGTTTCAATTTTAGTTGTGAAGTGTTTTTGACTAGATACAAAACATATTACCACATTTTGCATTTCAGATAGCAGTGTTTCATAGTTTGTTCTTATTATCAGAAGTGAAAAGTATGTACCTCAATTAATCTTACCTGTGATGAGGCAAAGTGGTGAGGAATATTTGCTCTCAGTATTTAGGATGGATATTGGGGACCTATCAAAGCTACCTTCTCGATTAGCAGATATGAAATACTGAAAGACATCTCTTTTCCATTAAACTCTTCAAGTTTTCTCCTGAAGCCAAGAGTATTCCAATGTATGTCTCTGAGGGTAGGATTTGGTGTAAGATATTTATTTTTTCATACTTTTTAAAACAAATACTTATTTATTGTAGGAAAAATTAGTAGGGCACGTAGACAAAAATTAAACTCCTTTGTGTTCTCAGCACCCCAAAGCTGCCATCAACATCCTGCCTTTATTTTGCTTTGTTTTTACAAGAAGTTGGATCCTTTCTTGTGTGACCCATGGATCTGAGTTTGAACCTTGGCCGCATTCCTTTTTTTTATGGTTTATTATCAACTTGGTTTGAGATATTTAAATGGATACATTAAGATTCCTTCAAACCTTTTTTGACAGAATATCTCTCTTTGCTGTGGCCAAATTTAGTCTCAGATATAGTCTCTTAAAAGATACTTTCCTACTGCAAACTCACCCAGTAAGTCTGTTAGCTCTGTATTTCTGTTAGCTCTGAAAATCTCAGAATGACTGCACTGTTGCTGTCATTCCTTTTGCACGGGCTGGCACCGTAGCAGCTTCTCCTGAGCTCCTCACTTGTGGGGCATCACTGGGAAGACAGGTACATGTGGAAAACCTAGCTCCTCCACACAGTTCCCAGGTGCAGCTGACCTTCCAAACTTGGTAAGACCAGCAGTACATGTGGCCATTGCAGAAGTGATATCTTCTTTGTAATTCTTGACAAGTATCATAATTAAAATTTTGTTTAAAGTCAGTCTCCCTTGTCGAACTGTTGATTCTAAGAGAATCGAGATAAGGTCTCTCCTGTTTATCAGTGAGCCCCTAGTGCCAGAAACAGGGGAAGCTCCCAATGACTGTTTGTGGAATCAGTTGAATACAAGGCCATAGTAAACTTACAGGTTAATTTGACACTTCTACTTTATTCTAATGTCATACTTTATTTTTAAGATTATATATGTAAAAAATATTACTATTGATATGATTATAATTATCTATACATTAGCTGGATTTAATGTCTTTTTTAATTAAAACTAAGAAAATATCATCAGACCATCTGAAATAGCATAAAAAAGCCACTATGGGGGTCACTTGGGTGGCTCAGTCAGTTGAGCGTCTGAGTTTGGCTCGGGTCACGATCTCATGGGTTCGTGGGTTTGAGCCCTGTGTTGGGCTCTGTGCTGGCAGCTCAGAGCCTGGTGCCTGCTTCAGATTCTGTGTCTCCCTTTCTCTCTGCCCCTCCCCCACTCATGCTCTGTTTCTGTCTCAATAATAAATAAATGTAAAAACTTTTTTAAAAAGCCACTATTGTAGATATTAGATCTGAACCCACCCAAAGATACCTATCAATTGGTTATTCTGCAATCAGTCATTGGGAACTTGTTGAACACCCACTTTGGGCCAAGTGCTGTGTTAGATGCAGGAGACACCACAACAGTAATATTAAGAATTATTCTTGTCTGCAGAAGCATGGTCTCCATTTGGGGAAATGATTTGTGAAAAAGCAGCCAACACTGTGCTGCATATACTAGGTAGTGATTTATGCTGTACAGACTATATTTGTTACAAGATTCAAACCAAAGAGCAAGAGAGATTAATGAAATTTAGGAAAGCAGTTTCTAAGAGTCATGGTGCCTGAGGGGGGCATGGCTTGATGGGCAAGATCTGGATATGAAGATGGGATGCACAGTCTCAGGAAAAATACCTGGGACAGGTGTGCCTGGCTGGCTCATCAGTGGAGCATGGGACTCAATATTGGGGTCGTGAGTTCAAGCTCCACATTGGGCTTAAATACCTGGCAAGGCTGGGGCACCTGGGTGGCTCAGTTGGTTAAGTGTCCAACTTCAGTCAGGTCATGATCTCGCACTTCATGGGTTCAAGCCTCGTGTCAGGCTTCATGTTAACAGTGCAGAGCTGCTTGGGATTCTCTTGCATGCACACTCTCTCTCTCTCTGTCCCTCCCCAACTTGTGCATGCCCTCTAACATATATATACATATATACATTTATATATATATGTATATATGTATGTGTGTATATATATATGTGTATATATACACATATATAAATACACTTTAAAATACTTAAATAAATAAACTTAAAAAAATACCTGGCAAGGTTGAAGAAATGAAATGATTACAATGTTTACCTGAGAGGGAGTGAGACTCTAATAAGATACTATGTGTTGAGGTGAAGACAGAAATATTTCATTCAGGGACTCCTGCAGATTAATGAATGTACTTAGAAATGATTGTGAAGCACAAAAGTGTTGACTTAGAAACAGACAGCACTAGATGTGTCTGAACAGAAAAGAGACAATAAAAACTATGTTTAGAGGTGATTAGTATAGCAGTGGCGACCAGAATGGACAGACAGCAGTCAAATGAACAGAGAGTATATGCTACATTGTACAGAATGAAGAATGAGGTGGAGTCAAGACCCCTGGCTAAGGGGCTGCTGCACAATGCAAATGGGGAGCTGTGCACGTCCCCGTCAGGAGGAATGAAAATAAAGAGATGTGGGAGAAAAAGACAAAAGAGAATTATTGATAAATTATGGTTGGGGGAGTAGGGAGGCCCAGAGACTAGAAGAATAAAAGTACTGGTAATAGAAACACAAAAGCGAAGAGTGGAAATTGGCATGAGTAATGATGTGCAGCTAAAGTTCAGACAGGTGACTGAATGATGCACAGGGAGAGACAGCAAATCACAATGTCCTATAAAATAGTTGAATGTTGGCAAATAAAAAAGACAAGGAAATGCCTGAAATTAATGGGTCATAGGCAAATCTGGATATGCTACACAAGTTTAATTCCTAAGAAAAGCTTTTCCTGACCAACTCTACCCCTTCTCCTTTAGACCAGATCCCCAGATTATGTAATCTAATTATAATGACTTTTTATTTGAGGTCTTTACCACAACTCTAAATATTGTTAGCAACATTGTTTGCTTATTGTCTCTTTCTTGTTAGACTGAAATTTCCAAGGGTATAGGGGTTGTGTCGTTCACAGTCATCTTTCAAACAAGAAACAGGATAACAACATTTTTAAAGGCCAACAGGAGCAACAAATGCTTCAGTATAGTGATGATTGTATTCTTGAAGTGCTCTCACAGAAACACATTGGAAATTACAGACTTTTGCATGGTCTGAAAGGGTTCCCTGAATGACTAAAGAATAGGCACACCAGCTTGCATGTCAGAAAGTTTCCATGGACACAACTGTCTTTATTACAAGTGCAGAGCTGACCATCGTGGTTGCTTTGGGATACCTATTCAACTTACGATGAGGAATATACTGACTGACCAAGGAAATGTAAATTAAATCTAGGAAATGAACACACCATTTAGACAGGTACTTTGGAATAGTCAGAGCAGATACAAGAAAGCTGTAAGGTTGCGCTGGTTATAAACATCACCACTTCATCAGGATTTCCTATAAAGCACACCGAAGGAAATCACATCATATGGAAAGGTAGAATTAACAACAAAAACACGGCTTAAGTAGTGAACACTACTACATGCCAACATGGTGTTGGGCCCTTTAAGAGCTAAGTAACCTGTCCAAGACACCGCCACTCATAGAGGTTGAACTGAGACTGGAACTCGACATCCTGCAGTGAAGATGCCATACACCTGGGAAAGCACTCGTGGCATGCATTGCTCGTGCTGGGTACATGTGGCAAATGGATACTGAGGTGCTGCAGGTTCTGCATATGAAAATGAGGATACTTGAGGAACTATAAATAGGGTTCTAATGAGAATTATGAGATAAACTATAAAAAGCTCTTCGAAGAGTATCAGACACATAGAATCGATTGTTACCCGTGGTGGTGGTGGTGGTGGTGGTGGTGGTGGTGATGATGATGATGATATAAATAGCATAGGAAATAGGAAATACCCTGAAGGTGGCCAATAAAAATTCACTAAGAATTTTAAAGGGACAGCTACAAGCCTTCCAGTGTAGGCAGAGTTGTGGGAGGTTATAGGAAGTCTACCTTTGATGCAGGAAGCCAAAGTTAGATGGGCCTCAGAACAGAGGAAGAGGCTCAGAGGCATAGCCCAGCATCATGTCCATCCTTGGGCTTCTTCTCATTCCTCCCAATGACCCCAGATGAATTCACCCACTCAATGGTTTTTCCTGCCATTCTGTGCTCCAATAAATTACAAATGTTTAATTAAAAGTCCACCCTCCTTCCTCTGAGCTCTAGGATTGCAAGTTGAACTATCAACTTGGTATGATAACAACAGCAATTCGCAGTATCTGTGTTCTTTCTCATTATATGCCAACCCCTGTTTAGCTGTACTGGAATCATGTCACAAGAAAACTCAACCGACCTAAAATTGGATTTATGATCTACTGTCTAAAACCATCTTCATCTTCCCACAACCAAGAGGTGGCTCATCCTTGACACCTTTTCCCTCACCTCTGCTCATCTAAATAAACTCAAGTCATTTCCATTTCCCAAAACTCACATTGCCTCTTCAGTACACGTCTCTCCTTTTCTAGGCAAAGTTCCTCTCACTTGAACTACTGCAACAGCTAGCCTCATCATAAATACGCTTGGCTCCTTTATACTTTTCTGTGTCTATCATCAAAGCACAAATCTGATTGATTCTTCCTAGTAGAAAATGTATCTATGACTGCCTTTTTCACTTCCTGATTAAAATTCAAATTTCTATACATTCCTTACAAGACACTGTGAGGAATGCTTCCCACTCTTACCTCTCAGGCCTGATTCAAGGGTGTGCTCCCCTCTAAGTTCCAAGTAAATTGATCCTCTTTCAGTTCCCCAAAAGAGACAGCCTCTTTTCTGACTCAGCATCTTCTCACATGCTGTTCTCTTTGTCTAGAAAATTTCTTCCATTTCTTCATCTGGCTCCCTCCTCTAGAGCCTATGGTTCTAAACAAAAATGTTCCCACCTCACAAAAGCCTCCTTGATTCCCCAGATCTGTTGTCTCCCTTTTTACACCCTCTCACATCACCATCTAGTTGACCTCTGCAGCACATCCCATAGTTATAATTAGTCATGTGTGACTGTGTGTCATTTCTCTGTAGATTGGATGCATCTGTAAGCACCTGTCCTGATCACCTCTATATTCTTGATATCAATACAGCGATTGAAGTAAGAACATCCCACTGAATTGTTAAATGAGTGAGAAAAGAGCCTGTACTATATTTTACAAATAGCAGCTGCATTCACAAACTAGAATAGTCATTAAGTCCAACCATCTTCCATGAATGGATACCTCCATCAATCACATTGACCTCAAACAGGTGATAATATAAACACTGTAAATGGCAGTGACCACTTTGTCCACAGCCATAAAACAGGCACATCCAGAATATACCTTTCACTGAGTACTACTCAAATACTATTTTTCCCATTCTGATATTTTTCAGAATTCAGCATAGCTAGGATTATTTTGCAATGCATCTGGTTTTAAAAAGGAAAACATCTGTTTTCCACCAAGGAAGCATTAGGCATTATTTATCAAAAGGCAGAGGGAGCAATTATTTTTTTGGAATTATAAGCAATTCCATATACATACTGAAGAACTGAATCTACTCACACATACATTTTGCAAAATATTACAATATCTGCACGGTGACACACCTATTTGTCACTCTGTAACCTATCCTTCCTCTTCCACTAACACCCACCATCATCCCAAAGTAAAAATCAATTTCTACATGAAATAGAATCATGTTGAAGTTGGCAGTACAAGAAATGTGAGAAAAAGATTGCCATCTGGAAAATGAGTATTAATAACTGAAGAACTTCAGGTTCTAACATAAATGAAAGATATTTAAAAGATCTTGACAACATTCTCCTTTCACAAAATTAACTGTATTTTATAGTGTTGAAAAATGCATTGGGAGGCCTCAAACACATTACATGAATTTGCTAAAAGTAATTTAGTGGTATTAAAAATTGACAAAGAACATGCTCTTCTCTGGGAAAAAAATGTGTGAAATTGTGTCATGTTAATTGAACCCTGCTGTGGTAGGCAAGGCAGATGCTGATTTGCGTGGAGTACAACCAAGAATACACTGTCTCTAGAACTGTGGTTTTTCTTTAGGATGGAGAGGCAAAGAGCTGCACTTGAAGGCATTAGTTTTGTTTGCTACATTAAATGGAAAAATGCTTTTCTATTGCCGTTTTCCCTCTGTCTTTGTATTTAGAAGTTATGAGGTAAAGAATACTTTTTGTTCACCTCTCTCAGTGCTCTGCCGTTCAGTGAGACAACACAAGAAAAGTTCCCCACTATTGCTTGCTGTTTGTTCTGTCTGTATGACTTAAAGGAGAAAATGTCTCCCAAATCCCCTTAAATTGAGCTACAATTTATGCAGCAATGTATGCCTAATCACAGGGCATTATGACTACTGCCGATGCAACTTTCAAGATCTAATACAACCTCTGTCATTTTTATTCTTCTTCAGAGTCATGGGAACAGGAGTAGTAACTAAATCTCACCTTGTTTGCCTGCACCATAAGATGTAAAGTTACAGATGAGTTTTTGGCTATATTTTAGGGTGGGTTATATGAACTGAAGAAGCAAAGGCAGCCAATCTGCAGAGAGGATAATGCAAAGAGCAGAGAAAAGCAATGAAGAAATATGAGGGAGACCTAGGGAGTCTGAGGTTCTGATTCTATTACTCTCTATCCTATGGAGGCATCAACAAAGAAGTCAGATAAATTCTTTGTTACCTCAGGCATCTTTTAGAACAGGTGACATTCAATCCAATTGGGGTATCATAGGAGAAGAAAGAAATCACCTAAACTGGACCATCTATACTTCATTAGGGAAGGGACCACCTGTAATGGTCTTGGGCACTGGCTTAAGCCTAACACAATAATAGGTGCCAAGTAAATATCTCTTGAATGAATAAATGATCATTTCGTATGTAGGCGTATGTAAGGGCAGAAGTAGCAGAAATGATGGAATTGCCTCTGTCATATCAAGAGGCATACCAAGCACAAATACTTGAAAACATGGAGATAATATAATATAGTGATTAAAGGCATGTGCACTGGAGCCAGACTCACACTGAATCCCATTTTTACTATTTATTAGGATACGATCTTAGAAAGGTAACCTTTTGTGAAGATTACATGAGCTAAAAAATTAATGTGAGTGCTTAAAACAGTACCTGGTACAAAGTAACAATTTTACCAGTGTTAACTGTTACTCAAAAAAGTTTCATATCTATTATCAAATATCTAAACAACAGTACTAATCAACAAGTTTTGTATTATTCTCTAATTTTTTTCATGTCTATTTGTTCTCTCTTTCAGAACAATTTTCACAGTGTTGGACAACAAAGAAGATAGAAAAGGATCTCTGAGAACATCAGGTCCAGGTAAGAGACCAAGGACCAGAGCTAGCAAGGGGGGGTTATCCAAGCGTCTATCTCTCATGGCAGAACCAGACCTAGAACTTATATGGAGCTTCACGTTATTCTCAAACATTGTAACCAAAGGAAAACAAAACTGAAAATGAATACCCATCATTGAGATGCTAAAATGTTTTGGTATAGCACTTTAATGTTTGATTTGTAAGCTCATGTTTGGCAATAGGTAATCAAGAGTTATAGCCCTCAGGAGGCACCTGGGTGGCTCAGTCAGTTAAGCATTGGACTTCGGCTCAGGTCGTGATCTTGCCATTCCTGAGTTCGAGCCCCATGCAGGCTTTGTGCTGACAGCTCAGAGCCTGGAGCCTGCTCTGGATTCTGTGTCTCATTCTCTCTCTGCCCCTCCCCTGCTCTCTCTCTCTCTCTCTCTCTCTCTCTCTCTCAAAGATAAATAAACACTAAAAATATTTTTGAGAAAAAAAAGAGTTTCAGCCCTCAGTAATCTCTAGGAGTTTTTATGATGTAATTTGTTATACACATTAATAATAGAGAAGCCTGATTTTTTTTTGTTATGCAACTTACATATAATTGATGAAGAATGTTTAGAGTAACATGAAGGTCCTTTTGACATCCCAGACCTAAGGATATAGTTTTTATTAAAAACAAACAAGCAAGCAAGCAAACAAGCAAAAAACAATAGGTTTTCTACAACCAATTATTGGGTGCTCTAAGAAAAAAAATATTCCAATATAAAACAATTGTGAGCATCATTCACACTAATCATCATTATAATGTATGCTGTTACTTTTGTGGCCTGGTGTCATTCTCTAATCTGGGCAGGTGTTCAGAGGTCAGGCATGTCAGTGTGAATGCTGATCCTCAACAGCCACAGCCCAGGAGACGTGAACTTCCACTGTTGTTCCCTATTGTCTAAACTGTTAAGCAATTATAAATCCTAGGCATTCATTTAGTCAAGAATAGTGTTTTTGTCTCTATTTCTCTGTTTTTTTTGTGTGTGTGCAGATATATCACAAAGTATTTAAACATCGTTTTCTTTGAATATATTTTATACCTCATTGTATACATACTTGTTTAAAAGTTGGTACTAATCACTAAAGAACAGTTGAGACTCAACCAGGTTTAAAGGAAGTCTTTTAAGATTCCCTAAATTAAAAGAAAAATTTGTCATTTCTTTATGGTTTTAAAATTCTGAAGTATCAAGTTGGCCATTGAATGTGTAGATTCTAGCTCATGGGAACTTCTTCAGTAGAATATATATGGTTCAGGAAAATGAAACTCAAATGCCTGGTTATCTCTTCCACTATATGTATTTTTCAACAAACCTTTCAGTTACACCACAAATTACTGTAATACTTGCTGTTATCTTCAGAAATAATACTTTCCTCAAGAAAATATACTAAAAGAGAAGGTATACCATAACTCAACTGAACTAAACTATAACAAATCTCTCCAGAAAGAGATAAAAGTTTTATCTAAAACATTTTAGTAACCTAAGAATCCTTTATTCTAAAACCTATTAAGAAATTAATTCATGTGACCAATTTAATGGCAGTACTTACTTATACAAAGAAAGAAGACTTCTGTTTTACTATTAGGACCATAAAGAAAAACAATAAAATAGGAGAGTGGTAGATAATGGGTTAACTGGAGAAAGAAAGAAAAACCACAGCTTCTGTTAGGGCAAGCCTCTTGATACGTTCAGTACTATTTTTCAAAAGAGTCTCTTTCAAATCTAATTTTGAAATCTCCTTCTCATATACAATATTAATAAGAAACTATAGTTGAAGAAAAAGGGAAAAACGCCCTTCAGCTGAATATCAGATGTTTGAGAGTTTGCCCTCTATATCATTCTCCTCTGTATTGAATAACATTGTTCCATAGTTGACAATATGACATTTTTCTAAGGACAAAGAAAAAGTGGGTTGGAGATCAGTTTATATGTATCTCAATATTTGATTTCTATTTTAATGTAATATGAAGATGTAGCTGTTTACATTACTTAGGAGTGATTTCCTCAAAACTCTTCCAAGATTACAAATGTTGTACTTCAATGTCTATATAAAGAATATGAATAAAATTTCAACTTCAAATGATTTTGAAGCTTAAATAGTTTCCAGATATTAGAAGAACTAGTTGGACAATGAGCTTAGGTAAACCTCTTAAAGAATTTTAACCTGGTTCTTTGGGTCGGGGGGGGGGGGGGGGGAAGAAGTGGACATATTAAATGAAAGATACATGTATTTTCTTTTAATTTAAGGCTTCTATATTCAATACATAGGCTAATTACTTCTTTCCAGTTGCATGTAATTTAAAATAATATTTATAAAATGAATTGCATCAAATAGAAAAGAGTGAGGATCATTACTGTATAGACAGTTATGGTTTGAATCTAATGTGGCTTACAAATTCTAGTCCATCAAGCAATAGACATGGGTTCTGTTTAACAAATCTGCTGCAGTATAATTACAACTTGTTTGTGGAGATCTTAAACATAATTATAAAGGATCATCTCCTTGATACTTCAGTTTTATTTAAGAGAAATTTAAAATTACCCCAGAAAGATATTTCTATGTCTCATTTAACTTAATTAAAATATTCTATTTCTTCTACAAGAATAAAATTAGGCAGTTGTTTAATCCTGAAATTCTTAGATTAATTGAAAACAAAGTTGCTATCTCTTACTAAAAGCCCTTATAGTGTGAACCATTAGTGGATAGTGTAAATAAACAGATGCACTTACCTGGAATTAAAGTTGAAAGCGCTGAAAATGCTTAAGAAAGTTTCAATAGATATTAATGGAACTGAAAAAGCAGCATCCACCAACGGCTCAGGCTTTTGGGCTTCACAAGTGGCAGCAATACCAGTTCTGGCCCAGTACCCTTGTGTTATGTAACATCTTATTAATATTAGCCATCAAACTGCTACCAAGCTGGTGAGGCACTAGAGGGCAAGAGTGTCACATGCAAGACCCGTCGCCAAGGGACAGGCTTTGGTACCACTTCAGGAAGACAGATGCTAACTAAGCTGATAAATAACACGGTGCCTGAACGCAACAGCAAACTTGTAATGTTCCTCAAAGAATATTTTAAATGTCAATTTTCTGACTAGCTGAAGAGTTAACAGGTTAATAAATATGCATAAGCAAATAACCACACCATGCAAAACTTTCGGGATTGTATTTATAAACCTACAGTCATCCAGGAGGCTATTTTTTCATTGTCTAAATACACTTATTTAAAACAGAAGAGGAAAGGCTAATTAAATAAAAACTAGTGAACGGTTTCAAGACCCCATCAAACCGCGAGAAACTTGTCCTGATGGAGTGTGCCACCTCCGGGGTCCGCACTGCAAGTCGCCCGCGTCGGGGTCCGGGCGAGGACCGGCCCCGTCCGTCCTCCGGTGATTACCTCGGGCGGCGGCCGTCCGCGGGATCCTCCTTCCCGGGGTCCT
>NC_043700.1:99616787-99647952 GCF_006229205.1 Suricata suricatta
CCACCCTCCCGCCGCCTCCCGCCGCCTCCCGGCCCGCGCGCGCGCCCGGGGAAGGGGTGGGGACGAGGGCGGGAGCCCCGGGCTGGAGGCGCCTCCGTCCGCCTCTAGCCGGGGATCGACTCGGCGGATCCGTCTGCCACACTTTCTGCGCGGTGACCCCGGGAGTCCTGCCCCAGCCGGCCCGTTCCGACGGCCCCTGCAGGCAGAGGGTGGAGGCTGCCAAGGGTGCGTCTGGTCGCGCCGCCTGGGAAGTGGGTGCTAATCCCCGAGGCGGCTCCAGGAGGGTGGGGGCGCACTTGCATCCTCCGCTCTGGTCTTGCTTCTGTTGGGGAGCTGACCTGGCAGCGTGTGGCGGTGGGCTTCCAGGTTGTAAACCAGAGTTGTCTCTGTTTGCCAGCTTTCTGAAAGGCCGTGTGTTCCAGTTCCTGAAGACAAGTGGAAGACCAACAATTGAAGGGAAATTTTGGGTACAAGGCGTGAGGTTACACTTATCCGAAACTATAGTTTGATTAGGAGCCTCAATCGAATGAATTTTTTAAATCTCATTTTGATTCTCTAACATAGCAGTATATGTGAGTTTAATAAGTGGAGGAGGGGAGTCTTCTCACGATAACTTGTAGTGGCTGTCTATGGTCTGGTTTTCCAGCTACTCACATCTCTTTATGGAAACCCTTAGCCTGCTTATGTTGGAGGGTCCAACCACTACCTCACCCTTGAGCCCATTTGCTTCAGGTAAACACCTACTCTGACTCTCTGGGTGACCCGTTGCTTGGCTCTGATCATTGGAAGTGTTAGGTCTTCCTCGTGGCTGGAATTAGTTTACAGAAACGTGTGTGACCAAGCCAAGCCTTTTTTTTTGACACCCCTCTTCCAGCCCTGCGTAGGGAAGTGGACTCTTCTATGTTGGACTTTGCAGAATGATATGTGAGCTTGGAACTACTTGTGTCCCCATAATGAAGTTTGAAACTGAAGCTAAATGAGGAAAGCTTGGAAGTTGGAGAAAAGTTAAACCCACATAGGGATATATAAGCTCTGAATCCAGCTACAAGATCTTCTCTTGTTTTTCAGTTTTTAAATGTGAATCAATAAATTCAATTTTGCTTTAAGGCAGCTTGAGTTGAAATTTCTGTCCATTGGAAATGAGAGACCCAAATGATGCAGAAATTAAACATTCTGGCTGTTTCTTAACTTTACGAGGGCATTTGGACTTTTGATTAGGTATTCCAATGCCCTGAAAGAGTCAGAGTGGAATTTTATTTTATTTATTTATTTTTGTTGTTTGGTTTTGTTTTTGTGAGAGAGAGAGAGAGAGAATGAGAGCAAGTGTGTGCATGCAGCAGAGGTAGAGAGAAAATCTTAAGCAGGCTCCACATGCAGAGAAGAGCGGTCCCAGGACTCTAGCTCACCACTGTATGATCATGACCTGAGCTGAAATCAGAAGTCAGACGCTTAACCGACTGAGCCACTCAGGTTCCCCAGGTTAGTTTGGGATTTTAGAAAGCTGGAAAGTTGTACATCCTCCTCACTCCAAATGACAGAGAGCTTGCAGAAATGACAATGTCAAGATGATAAAAATTTTTTGGCCATATGACATGTATTAGATTGGTTTATTTTTTAAATTTGTGCCCCTGCTTTGTGCCTTTCAGGAATTTTAAGAACCTGGCTTTATTTTTTTACACTCATTTTCAAGAGAGTCTGTTCTGTTTTCCATAAGATATGTCATTGATAGCATATAGTCATCATTTTAGTTATAAAAAAAAATCATTGAACATTTATGAAGTGACCCAGGAGTACAGTAATATTTTAAAAAGAAAAGAAAAGCAGGAAACTTCCCTGCCCTTCAGTGTATTGATAGAGGGGATAGGAGGCCATGCTCTTCTACAAGATTTCAGGAAATAGATATGATTCATGAATCTACACATTCTGAATGTTTCCAGATATGCAGTTAAATTCAGAAATGGCATTCACTTCTTTCTTCTTTTTTTGCTCTGCACAAAAACAAAACAAAACAAGATCAAGAAAAATTATTCTACAGAATAAGATATTATTTTTTACGCTTGTATTTTGGCATTTTCTTTAGCTAGATGTGATGGAGGCATAGTCAAGTCTGCCGATGCTGTGGGGAGAACTGCTACCTTCCTGGGTGACTGCTACTTTCAACCATCCATCTGGAAGTACAGATACTTTAGGGTTATGCTGTCTTTTCCTAGGAGATAGTTAAGTCTTACGCCCTGTTTCAGAAATTTCCACCAGGGCACGTACGACATTTAGGTCAGTGTCGTAGCAGATCGATATCAGCCTACATTTCCTTTCTCTTCACTTGCCCAGCAGAGAGGCAGGGATGAACAGATGGCTGTGTCAGCCAGTGCCCTCTCTAGCCTTTCCTTCCTATCTTCTTTCCCTAACCCAGGAACATTACGGCCAGGAAACAATTTTTCCTCCAGAGAGACTTTCCAATTTAGTGTAATTCTAGTTATAGAACAAAGAACCTCTACCAGTGGATGAGGCAGAGGTGAAGAAAGCAGTCTGGTCCAGGGCCTCACGTTTGTGAAGCACCTCAAATCATCTCCAAATTAGTTGATATCATATTTAAAAGTTTTTTTAAGTTTATTTATTTTGAGAGAGAGCAAGAGAGCAGGGAAGGGGCGGAGAGAGTCCCAAGCAGGCTCCACACTATCAGTACAGAGTCCAACGCGGGGCTCGAGCCCACAAACTGTGAGATCATGACCTGAGCCAAAACCAAGAGCTAAACGCCTAACCAGTTGAGCCACCCAGCTTCCCTGAGCTGATACTGTATTTTTAATGTGACAGATGTGTTAGTTTAGACTTTAAGGATACGACAAAGTTTTTGTAACCACCTTTAGCTTATCTATTATTACTTTTTTTCATAAATACTGAGGACCTCAAAAAATGGAAGTTCAGGCTTCTGGCAATATCCAAGAAGCCTTGAGACTATGAAATGAAATATGAAATATGAAATATTTTTTGTCAGACCCACAGCTTCAAATGTAAAAGGAAGAGTTTGTAAACTAAATACTATAGAAGCCATTAAAAAGAAGAGAAAAAGAACAAATTATGCACTTTTGTAAGTTACAATAATTATTATATTTAGTGACTCTGGAATAAGGCTTTAAATCACAAGGACATAGAGATTTAACAATTTTTAATAGGTTAAAAATATTTTTATATTTTGATAGGTCTTTGGCCTTCATCTAAATGCTTGTATATGAAGGGTAATGATTATAAAAGAATTTTGGAAATGTCATTTCAATTTGCAGTCATCTTCTATTTTTCAATGTCTAAATTAAAGCAATATATTATTCTAAATAGTTTTTTAAATGCAAGTGTTTATAAAGAGCACATCAGTATTTCTGACATAAAATAACCAGTAAATATATTACTTTTCTTGAAAAATATTCAACGTGGATTCGTAGTTATAGTAATTAGTAGCACTGTTAAGCGGTTGGAAGGTCAAGGCAAGAAGATTTAAAAGAAAGCATGTTCTAGCTGGGAGCTGCTAACTCAGCTCAAAGAAGTGTGTACCCCAACTCTATTTATTATCTCAAGGGATGCTAAAGTGAAAATATGTCAAAACCAAAACCCTCAGTGAAATGATCGGTTAGGAGGAAGGGAAATGGAAGGGGTATTGGGCTTCTTAGAAGCCACAGAAAGATTAATTTTACCTGCTTCCAAGTCTCCTTGCAGACACTGCCTGTGAAAAGTATACAAGGTTGAATTAATGGTATGAAGATCTCATTTTATAGAACAGTGATTTAAAGCTTCCTAGACTAGCTTAGAGCGGGCTTCTCAAACTTCATTGGCACACCAGTCTCCTCCGGAGGGCCTAGTGAATCACAGGTTGCTGGGCCCCGCTCTCTGAGGTTCTGATTCTGTCAAGGTGGATGGGGCCTGAGAATCTGCATTTTTAACAAGTTCCCAGGTGATGCAGAAGCTGCTTATTCACGAGGCCACACTGTATGACCCCCTGGAGTAGAACATTATTGAGAACACAGATTGTCTTTATGTGGTCTGTAAGAGTGAGCATCTATTACTATAAGTTACTTGGTTTTCAGAACATTGTCTGTTTTTATGTTAATCATAATAAATATCCAATAAAGTCAATATTTTAATAGGTTCTCCATACAATCATTCAGGTAAACTATCAAAAAACATTTTTTTTGGAAAGTGAGAGTAGCAAGGTCTGGAAGCCGGCGGATGACAGGGCTGCCTCCCTCACTGGTTCATTCTGTGTTTTCCACTGACCCAAGGAGAGTCTTGCACAATAGTCGTCATTTAAAATGCACTACAGAAAGAAATAAATTGTTTTCTTAGTCTAATAGGTAATGTTTTATATGTCCCTGATAAAGGAAATCATTTTATTTTATCCTGTCATTAAATGCTTTTTATTCTGTAGCCGAAAAGTACCTCTATTCATTATTTTCTATCAGTTCTGTTTAATTTCAAATGCTTTGTCCTCAGAAATGTTTTTTTTCCTCTATATGCAATTAGTTTAAGTTCTTCTGTGCTGTTTATGACATTTGTAGAGTTAATTACAAGCCCAGGGTGATGGCTGTTTGGAAGTGTAAACATATTCATATCTATAGGTCTAGCGTAAACTGTTGAAATAACTGCTGTTTTGTTCCTTCTTAATGGGGAAATACAAGCAGTCATCACACTGAAGTGAGCATACTGTGTGAGTCTTCAAAGCTATCTCTAAATATTCAGGCAGGACCAAACATCATTAAGGTGTTTCTTTGAACTAGCTTGCGACATTAAAACATCATTTTATAGTTTGGCCTCATGCCATGGAGTAGAAGACAGATTTGCTGTGAGAGCAAAGTGGGCGATTCTGCTCTCAAATTGTGTGAAAACAGGATTCGTAAAGACCCCGGAATACATTCCCTTCCATTTTAGGATGATGTTTCTCCATTACATCTGATCCTTTGATTTCAAGAGGTTGAGGAAAATGATAAATATTCAAGGAGTAAGAGTTGTATGAATTAATTTTGTTTTGCTCCTCTGAAAGAATGTCTTTGACATAGTGATATGGGAAGTCGTTAGAAAAAAGAGAAATAGCAGAGAAAATTGAGATGCCCTGTACCTTATGGATTGACAAATCCAATATTTTTAGGCTTGAGGCTTTTTGACTGACTTCTCCACCAAACATTTGAATTAGAGAACTGTGGGTATAAAAAATGAAAATTTAATTGGCAAAGGGGAAATTAATGCATATAGTTTTTCTCCCTCAGACATGAACAAGTGCCCTCAGTAGTACAGAAAAAATGAAAATGGAAACTCTGTTCACCTGGCATTAAACTTAAGTGTTGCTTAGCATCATTGGCATTCTGTGAGAAAAGGTAGTTTATGATCTCATTCATTTTTCTTAAAAATCAAACTTGAAGTCAAACACATACACTTAGATGAGTGAAATTATAGGAACCTAAGAGTTAAGTGCAAAGTATATTTCTTTCAAGTTTCATTTTATTTTATTTTATTTTATTATTATTTTTTAATGCTTTATTTATTTTTGATACAGAAGAGACAGAGCATGAGAGGGGGAGGGTCAGAGAGAGAGGGAGACACAGAATCTGAAACAGGCTCCAGGCTCTGAGCTAGCTGTCAGCACAGAGCCTGACGCGGGGCTGGAACCCACGAACGTGAGATCTGACCTGAGCCGAAGTCGGAGGCTTAACTGACTGAGCCACCCAGGCGCCCCTCAAGTTTCATTTTAATCATTGGAATTAATGATCATTTTATTTTTCCTCTGTAGGATACCATACAGCCCTCTGGAAAAGATAAATTAAGTATTGATTGGACAAACAATTCCAAATCTTAAAATGTTCTTTTTCTTAAGCTTTATGTAAAATATGTTTAAGAATTAACCTTTGAGGGCCATCTGGGTGGCTTGGTCAGTTAAGTGACCAACTCTTGATTTTAGCTCATGTCATGATCTTAGCTTGTGAATTCTAGCCCCATGTCCAGCTCTGCACTTGAGATTCTCTCTCTTCCTCTCTCTGCCTCTCCCCCCACTTGCACATATGCTGTGGTCTCTCTCTCTCTCCAAATAAACATTAAAAAAATAACCTTTGAAAGATTCCATTAGTAATTGTGCCTATAGTTTTAATTTAATTTAATTTTAGAGTGGGAGAGAGCATGAGCAGGGGAGAGGGGCACAAGGAGAGAGAGAGAGACAGAGAGAGAGAATCTTAAGCAGGCAGTGCGGACACTCAGCGTGGACTCGATCCCACCACCATGAGATCATGACCTGAGCCGAAGTCAAGGGTTGGATGCTCAACTAACTGAGCCACCCAGGTGCCCCATGCTTGTAGTTTTATATCTAAATTATATATTTAGAACTTAATCCTTTTGTTGATTAGAGCAGGGCATAAGGTTAGCAGAGACTCTCTAGAGTTCTAAAACTTGTAATAGCTTTGTATTTATACAAAGAAAGATTTTTTTTAAACTTGGTTAAAGGCCTTGGAGTGGTAACAGGAATATTTTTCATTCAAGCTTCACTACTCTGGGAGCAACAGTTTTCTGGCTCTTATGAATCTTAACTGTAACTTAATATAGAAAACTATTGCTTTTCAGTGTAAGATAGAATTTAAACCAAACAAAGCCAGGAAAACCATATCAATTTAATTTATATTACTTTGCAAATAATAAACTACATCTTATCATTTCTTGAAGCCAGACTTAGTGATTTTATGTATATATCTGTGGCTGTTTTGCAGATCCTTCACCTAAGATCTTAACCATTTTTACAAATAGTAATAATAGAATCTCTGCACAAAAATAGCAACAGAGATGGTAATGAGACAGAAAACATGATGAGCACTTGCCATATGTTGGAGCTGTGCATATGGTGTATTGTGTAATCCGTATAAGAGGTCTACAAAGTATTATCATCATCATGTAGAAGTAGAAAACCAGGTTTAGGAAGTGTAAGTAATTAAGATTCAAAGTATATGCACTGTTGGAGAACTTTGAAGTAGGTTAGGTGTAGGGTAGGGAGGAGAGAGGAAAGAAAAAATGATGATAGAAATAGAATTCAACAGTGTAGGCTCATTTCATTATATTGTGTTGCTTTCCCAATGGATTAGTTATGCTTAGACCGTCAACAAATATGTAAGGGGTATGAATATACTATGTATATAATATGCTGCAGAAATAGAGTAGTGAGCTGGACCCTGACCTCCTGATTTTCACATTATTATTACAGAGCTATTATTTCCAATTAGCTTAATTATATTACTTACAATTATCACAAGTAAATGCCAGAATGAAGCACCCTGTGTACTGAGAGTGAATATCGAGTGACTTGACCTAGTCTGGGGAGAAGTAGGGGCGTGTAACTGACACGAGAAACTGACCCTTTAGGGATTTTTAGTGACTCATGACATTTGGCCTAATTTCTTTCTTTAATTCTCCAGAAAAAACAAACCCAAACAAGAAACAAGAAACAAGTAAATTGAGCATGATTTTGTATTCAAACACTTTTCTACCTTTAATGGAATTTAATTTTTATTCTAATAATCAAACCACAAGTAGTACATTTAGTAAATGTAATCAGAGAACATCATCCTACTGCCTGTTAATGTGTGCCAGATGCTGTCATATTCCTTATTTCACTGGATTGTTGCAGAAGTTCTCACTGGAAAGTTTCTGACTGGAAGGCAGTCTGCTGGTTGTCTCCCAATATTCACTCTCTCCTTCTTCCACACTAATCACATTGGTATCAGGAAGCCCTCATTATCTTTATTTCCTAGTGTTCAGGCCCTTGTATAATCTCCCTCCCGATGAGAGTGGGCAGGATGAGAGACTTGTTGCAGACCAATAAAATATGGCAGAAGTGACAGGATGTCATTTTCATGTTTAGGTTATGTTTCCTAAGACTCCATCTTGTTGGCACACGAACTCTAGAGGCTTTCCTTTCTGGATTGATGATTACTTGGTAATCAAAAACAAAACAAAACAAAACAAAAACCAGAAAAAAACAAAAACAAAAACCAACAACCCAGAGATCTTGCCATTTGCAATAATATGGCTGGAACTAGAATGTATTATGCTAAATGAAATAAGTGAGTCAGAGAAAGATAAACATCTGGCTTGAAATAACTGGCCACATTTGGGGTAGCTCATGTGTCAAGGAACTGCAAAAGTCCTTAAGGCTGTGGGTGGCCTCTAGAAACTGTGAGCAGCCTTTAGGAACTGCGTCCTCTAGGTGCTGAAGTCAGCCTCCAACCAATAGCCAGGAAGAAGCAGGGACCTCTGTCCTACCTACACAACCACAGGACAGGAATTCTACTAATGACCTGAGTCATTTTGTATATGGATTATTCCCCAGTTTAGCCCCCAGATGAGAATGCAACCCAGCCAATATCTTCATAGCAACACTGTGAGACCATAAGCAAAGGAACTAACAAGGTTGTATCTGTATTCCTGACCTAAGGAAACTGTAAAATAATAAATATCTGATAGTAAATGCACTCCTTCAGAGACAACTGACACAAACCCTTTCCCCTCTCTTTCTCTTTCATGTCTTCTTCCATTGTGTTGCCTAAATCTCAGCTACAACTTTTCTAGGCCAGGAGGTTGAGGGACACACTTTTGGAATCATGGAGGCTTGAACTAGACAAGATTTCGGTTCCTGGGGGAGGGTAAAATTTATGTGAGCATAAATAACCACATAAAGTTTGCTGGTCTGCATAATGTAGAGATTTAGTAACACTTTTGTTGGACAGCTAGCTGTTAAATACAGCCCAAATGCTATTACCAGCTATATTTTCCACTTATCAAAATAAGTATGATCATTTTCAACACGGTTCATACATGGGAAAAGATTTAAGAGCAATATATAACAGGAGGAAATATAAGGCCCAAATTTTGGAATTTTATAACAACCTTACTTTCTGAACTAAAGTCATGTTAAGAAAGTATGGCTTGGCTCTTGTCACTGCGTTTCATATGCATTGTCCTTGATGGAAGCAGATCTGTCCATGCAATCTTAGTGTGTTTCCTTTAGAAGTGAGGAAGACTGAATCGAATGATGTGAGGAGTAAAACCATGCCATTTAAAAAAATGATGATAATTTTTAGAGGCTCTCTGATTCCAGGTGAAAGTGTCAATTAACACTCAGAGGCTTTTATGTTCAAGAGTACTTCACAGAAAATAGGTAACCAAATTGAGGTGCTCCTCTTCTGAAATGCTCCCAGGATGTTTTGCTGTGCTTTTACACTATACAAGAGCATTGATGGCATGATCCCATGATGCATGTGTCAATGTGTAGTTGACTCTTGAACAACATGGGTTTAAACTGTACTGGTCCATCTATACACAGATGTTTTACAATACAATACTGTAAATGTGGTTTTCTTATGATTTTCTTAATAATATCCTCTTTTCTCTTACTTGATTGTAAGACCACAGCTTATAATATTTATAACATACAAAATATTTGTTGATCAGCTGTTTATGTTATCAGTAAGGCTTAAGATCAATAGTAGGCTGTTAGTAGTTAAGTTTTAGGGGCGTCAGAATTTATATACAGATTTTCAACTTCGAGGGGGTTCAGTGTCCCTTACCCTCCCCAATGTTGTTCATGGGCCACCTGTAATTCATAGAGTGAGTTAAATTTTTTAATCTATCAAATTAAATCCTCTTAATTATTTTAGAAACTCTCAAATCACTGAAATGTATTTCCTAATTAGAAAAATAAAATATAGGTGGGATTACAAATTGTGACTTAATGGTTTGTAAATTTTTTTATAATCCAGTTTTTTAAATTCTTTGATGATTTACTATATTATCTTCTGGTAAAGCAGAGGTTCAAGGTACAGGCTTTAAGGGGTTCAGGTTAGCTGTAGAATGAAGCTTTCAACTCTGATTCTTTAACTCCTTTAAATTAAACTTCTCTTATTCTTGTCAAATGGAACGTTTGTCGTGGTTAGTGTTTTAAATCCATGCCAGGTAATTAAGTTAAAGAATAAAAGAGCTTTGTTATTTAAATTTCAAGAAGCTGATAATTATCCTAGATTGAACAACTGTTTTCAGGACGCCTAGCTGACTCAGTTGGTTAACCATCAGACTCTTGATTTTGGCTCAGCTCATGATCTCATAGTGAAGAGATGGAGCCCCCTGTAGAGCCTGTTAGTTCTCTATCTCCTTCCCCTGCTCGCTCTCGCTCTAAACAAACAAAACGATTTTCTCTCTGACTTTCTGAAAAAAGAAAGGAAAAGAGAAGAAATTTCTACAGCGTTTCCTACATTTGGCACAATTGTAGATATGGTTGCTTTTCTGCTGGATCAACATAGAATGGGCAGAGGATATTGCCTCTAGAAAGCTGAAGTAGAAAGCTGGTGAGAGGTGGAAAAATGTATTTTTCCTCTTCCTTGGCAGATTGCTTCATACATTTGATGAACAAGTCCAAATTTTATTTTGTTTCAGTGTTATTTACTGAGCTTCTATGTAAGGTAAAATAGTCCAGTGATTTGTCATTTTAAGAATAGTTTCCAATTTCAGAGAGATGCAGCACTTTTTTTTTTTTAAACCAGAGCACATTTAACAACAGTAAATCAAATGCTGCCACTCGTGTGTTCCCAGGGAAGTTCTTTTCCAAGGTGATGGTGTCCTTGTAAATCTAACCACCAGTCAGTGGTTTTGTTCCAACCGAAGGGCCATGTTTTGAGTTTCCATCTGGGTATTTGACCAAAACACCTATCAGATCTTAATTGTCCCTCTCTGTAGCTAAAGCTGCAATAATATGGAGATAGTCAAAGAGACGTCTGTGTAGCTAAATAGGTAGAGCGAACTACTCCCAGGAAGAAAGGAATGAATGACATTTCTCATAATAATTTCTGTAAATCATGGTTGAAACTCAATGGAAGTTTTGGTATTATAATTCCAAATATTTGGACATCCTTTAAGAATAGAATTTAAAAATTCCATGAAAGCAAAGACGTTGTGATATAGCAGAAACAATATTCAACTTGGAGTCAGGGGCCCTGAATTCTGTCCATTTATTCAAGTGTTTCTCAAACAGACTCTCTAAATTAGGTTCATTGGGAATATTTGCAAAAATGCATATCCCTCAAATTCTGCCCAGACCTATTAAATTACATCTTTGATGGGGACATATTGGGAAACTGCATTTTTACCAATCACTGGAAGTGATGCTTCTGTGATCTAAAGTTCAAGATTTCTGTTCCTATTTGTTTTCTACATTTTCCTTATCTTTAAAATGAAGCCATGAAATATTTCAGAATTTTAACATTCTTTTATTCCCTAGCTCTGTTGATTTCTTTAGTCCTTATGTACCGTATTTTTGAGCATGGTAGTTAGTTTAAATTATTATCACCTGTATAAATGAAAAAAAATTACAATCTGTAAGTATAGTTAATCATTAACCTTAACACTGTAGCCAGCTTTTATTTCACTTATTTGTGAAATTTTTATCTAAAATTTCAGAAGAATTTAGTGCTATGTGATTTCACTTGTCCTGATTTTAGCAGGTAAAGAAAAATATTATATAAAAATAAAGTATAATATTAGTGTTATGTTATGCCCTTAGAAGAAGTATTATGAGGGAGATGCTCACACAATTTTAATGACCGCACTGCCAACAAATCCTGTAATGATTCTGCAGTCAGGTTTTATTTCAGCAAGATTTTGGTACTGAAGTAAAGCACTGAAAATAAAACTAGAATGATTGAAGGGCTTTGAAGAGGGATGAACAGAATAATAAAATGAAATTATTGAGTGAGGTACTAAAATCAGAGATGATGACAAATCTCTACTCCTCTGTAAGTAACACAAGCTTCATAAGGACAGGAGATTCTTACTAAATTCATCTGACTAGCACTTTACCTTTTTAAAAAAATTATTGCTCCCTATTAATATGTTTTTTTTCTATTCCTCCCATGGTATCCAGACTGAATTGCAGGAGGAAAACACATAATTCCTTTGTAAAAATAAGGAAACTACAGTATGAATTTATTCATTTTATACATATATTACATCTCAGGGTGTGTTTATTATCACTGCTTAAATATTGGATTGTAACAATCAATTAAAAAAATCACAGCGCCAGAGTTATTATAGTGTCCAATGTTAGAAGCATTCTTTTTTGAAAGTAGATAAACAAATTCAAAATATTTGTAAGAATGCCTAACACAGTAAAAATCAGCAGAGTTGAGGTAACTTTTCCAAGTATCCTTTTAAAAGAGCCCATCAAAGGGTGCTTGGGTTGCTCAGTCGGTTAAGTGTCCAACTTTGGCTCAGGTCACAATCTCAGGGTTCATGAGTTCAAACCTCATGTTGGGCTCTGTACTGACAGTTTGGAATCTGGAGCCTGCTTTGGATTCTGTGTCTCCCTCTCTCTCTTTAAAAATCAATTTTAAAAAGGTCATCAATATATATGATCTATTTATTAGGCACATGATATTATTCAATATGTACTTCTATAATGTATTTTCTTCAAATCCTCTTATAATAGCTTTAAAACAGATAACCAAGGAATTTTCTAGCCAAAAGATGGAAGTATGCGCAGAACTTGGGGACAGACATTAAAGTACAGTTTCAAATAAATTATTAGTTATTAGAAAATAATTAATGTACAATCTGCTGATTGTATGTTTTATCTGCAAGATAAGATTGCAAGGCTTTCTCCCCCAAAAATGATTGATTAAATTTGTCTCTCTCATTATATTACATAATAAAAGGTATTACTTGTGGTAAACTTAGAGCAGCTAGAATTTGAAACACTTTTATTTCATGTTTACCAAGTAAGCCATATTGTTTGCTAGCATGAGGCATATTTTGAACATGAGATTTCTAGTTATATCATGTGTAATTTTTCTAATTCCAACAGCCATTTGGAACTTATTCTGGATAATAGATTAGTAGAGATAAATTCTGTACTTTTGTCAAAGGAATATAAACTTTCTTTGTGTAACTGCTGTGATATTTCTTCTCTTCGACACCAACAATGTCTACATATTGTACAAATGGCCGCACATTGTACAAATGGAACAAACACAAAATGATTATTCACACTAGAGTGTGTCCTATATCTTATTAAATGAAGATGAATTATTGTTCTATGTCTGGACACATTCTCTCGCCTCGTCCCTTTCATTCTTTGTATATTTCAAGCGTTTGGTCTTAGGTCTACTGAAAATGTGTTTTAACATATACCATTGCTTTTCCACTTTCTGATGTCTGCTATATGATTGATGATTGCAGTGTTCCTATAGGAAGTCAGGGTTAGATTCCATTTTGGATGGAACCCAGCATATACATGGTTTAGATTTCTCTTTATATTACTTGTTCATTTGTGATTTCTACTGAAAGATTTCCAGTAGTGTATGTCATTTTCAAGATTTTGATATATATAACTTAGGTCTCTATTTTCCTTTTACTTGTGTGTCATTTTATGAGGTCACTAATGAACTTTCTATTAAGGCACTTTGGTTAAAGCACTTTAGCACAAAGAATGGCTTTTAGGGATCAATAATTATGGTGAATAAAGTAATGCATTAATACAGAAAAGAATCATTTGTCCTTAACTTCATAAATGCACACTATCTTGTGGTTTAATGGACAGACTTGCTCCAACCTATCATTCCATAGAGTATTACCATTTATAATATGACTGCTATTTTATCAGAAAATGCCAAGCAAACGATTTAAGAGTTTTTAAGAAGCCGGAGAAAAGGCTATGTGATCTCACTCTTAAGCCTCAGGGAAACATTTTGCATAAAGTCTGTTTTCTGGAGCTTTTAAGTTTAAGATTGTGAAGCTCCTTTGGTTTGTTGTTATTGTTTGATTCTGCCAATGTGCTGAAAGGTCAAATGTGAAAGACAGTTAAGTAATTTGGATACTGAAAGGCTTATTGTTCCAAAACTTAAGTAGTATACATTCCATTGATAGGAAAATGCATACTTGTTCATATTTGTGCAAAAAGAAAGTTTTTTCGGATAAGATTGTATTACAGTGTTTTACAGCTGTATATATAGCAATATAATCACCAATATATTTAAGAGCCAAAGTTTTAATTTTAAAGTACTTAAAAACATCTTTTAATGTGGTTCTATAATTAAAAGGTCAAAAGATAGTCTGATATAAATAGGAGAAGAAGACTTCTAAAATTTTCTTTTTATAACAGTTCTTGTTCCTTGTGTAGCGGAGGGGGAGGAGATCCAATCGCTAAACCTGTTATTCAGATTTTATTTCATTTTAATAATGAAGCCACCAAAGATTTGAGGCATTAACCAACTTGCTGAATTTTACAGGAATAAATGGTGGTACAATTCAAGTGTTTTGATTTGGAAGGAAAATCTAAAAGTCACAAAAATGAGAGGAAATTTATAGATTAAATATTCCCCAAATTCAAAATAACAATACAAGTTTTGTATCCAGTTGCTTAGAAAAATCTATCTACTACTTTCATATATTCTAAAAAATTATCAACTCTTAAGTGTTCATAGCAGGTAAGAGATTGCCTTCTTTATGTAATTACGTATTTGTTCTAAAATGAATAAATAGCATTAAATCAAAATTTATATTTCAAGTAAGTTTTTTACAGCAGAATTATTTCTTCAAGAACTAGAATATTTTCCACTTATTTTGACTGATACTAATATTTACTAATAATTATTGATTATAATTTCTTTGAGGCTTTATATTATTTGGGGATAATTAATATATTTATAGCTTTGTCTTTCATTCAGGAATATGCTTGCACTTATGTTAGTCTTACAAAAAACTCAAAAAGATTTTTATGTTTTCTTTCCATAGATCCTTCAGATTAAGCTTATATTTTCATATTTCATATTTCTTTTGCTATTGTTAATTACTGGGGGACCTGGGTGGCTCAGTCAGTTAAGCAAATGATTTCAGTTTAGGTCAATGATCCCAAGGTTCATAAGTTTGAGCCCCACAAAGGGCTCTCTGCCTCAGAGCGGAGCCAGCTTCTGATTCCTTGTTTGTTTCTCTTTCTCTCTGTCTTCCCCCCACCCCACTTGTGCTTTCTCTCTCTCTCTAAAAAATAAATAGATGTTAAAACAATAAATAAAACATTTTGTTACTGATTACCATAGTCTAAATATTTACATTTTTTTCTGCTTCTTTTCCCCGTGTCCTATTGCAATTAGGTATTTCTAAATCTATTTCTTTGGTTCATTGAAGCGATACAGAACATCCTGTTGATTTCAACAAAACCTATCTGTTTAATTTTGGCTAGCAGTGATTTATTAGAGGACTGTCACATTAAAGACTATTTGTAGATGTTTCAAAGTTATTTTTCTATGTGTTTTTATTTGGGTACTTTATTGAATTTTTTTCATTAAATGTTTTATAGTTGGTTCTTTTAGGTTTCCTAATCAATCATATAATATAAACAATTATAATTTTGCTCTTTCTTTTCCAATTGAAATATATATTCATTGTTTCTTTTTCTGGTTTATTTTTTGACACTATATCAAATTTCAAGATAAGATTTTAGTGTTGATAGGTTTGTTTGACTTGTTTGCAGTATGACTGGGAATGCCTTTGATATTTGGCATTGAGTAATTTTTTAAGTTGTATTTATCACATGAAGGATGGTTCATTTTACTCCCAGATTAACTTACTTTTCTTTTAATCAAAAGCCTTTTCACCATCTGGGATAGTACTGTATTTTCAAATTTGACCCATTAATGTAATTATTATATAAATAATTCCTATTTATTGGAATACCCATTCCTCCTTTCCTTTCACCTTTTCCTTCCTATGGTCTTTCCTTCCTTCTTCAGTAGACATACATTGCATGCCTGTCATGGATTATTCTTTTAATGTAAAATTTTAGATTTTTAACTATAAATAATGTTAGTTCATGGAATGGAGCTTTCATTGGGTAATGATTTCTTTGGAATATTCTTCAAAAAGATATGTGAAATACTTAATACCTTTTTAAGAAACGATTTTCTGTAGTACAGTTAGGAATGGGCTTTGTGGTACCTGGTAATTCTCCCAAAATGCAGTAAAGCTTTATTTAACAAGACACATGGAAGTCTAATCAAACAAAAATAAAGAAACTTCTACAAGGCACATATGAGTGCAGAAATCAACCATATTTGTCCAATATAAAGGCATATTTAATATAAATGCACTTTAAAGCACTATTTTAAAAAAATAATGGGAAATAAACTTAGATAACTGATATTATCATTTGGGTAGGTTTTTTTTTAAACTCTGGAACTCACTTTCATGACAATTATCTAATCATGTCTTTATTATTTATTTAATATTTATTATCTATTATTTTGGCTAAGAAAAACTACATTGAAAAATAAGTTTAGGACATCTACAAATAGCCTTTAGTGTGACTAATCCTTTTGGTTTATATATCATATATTATATATATTTTATATTATAAATATATTAAATTTATAAATTATAATTCTTATAAATTACTGTTATTTAAAATTAGACAAATAGGTTTTGTTGAAGCCAAGAGGAAATTCTACATAGTTGCTATGAAGCCAAATTAAGAAAGAATCATTTAACTGCAATAACATATGAAGAAAAAGCCACATATTATTTAAAGATATAAAAGGCATTTATAGTTACAGAATATAGGAAATATTTTATTTATATAGAACAACTAATTTTAGAACTATGCTTCTAAAACTACTTTTGCACACATTTTCTAAAGGTGAGAAATAGGTATATTTTTCTTTATGATGCCCCATTTTTAAGAGGAGTCATTCATTTAATATTGGCAGAATGCTTCACATGGAGTTTATACCTATTTATCTGTGAGAGAAGTAGGGATGGTAGTTGTTTGACCTTCAGAGGAAGTCTCACCTTTAGAAAATGTGTGCAAAAGTAGTTTTAGAAGCATAGTTCTAAAATTAGTTGTTCTATATAAATAAAATATTTCCTATATTCTGTAACTATAATGCCTTTTATATCTTTAAATAAATTTAAAGGTATTTAAAGACTTCTTCCTTAGTAGGCCCAAAACAACAACAACAACAACAATTTTTTATTTTTTTTTTAATGTTTATTTTTGACAGAGAGTGAGAGACAGAGTGGGAGCAGGGGAGGGGCAGAGAGAGAGGGAGACACAGAATCTGAAGCAGGCTCCAGGCTCTGAGCTGTCTGCACAGAGCCTGATGCAGGGCTTGCACTTGGGAACTGGGAGATCATGACCTGAGCCAAAGTCATGACACTCAACCAACTGAGCTACCAAGGTGTGCCTCAAGACACTATTTTAAATGGAGTTGTTGTATTGCCTAGCTCATGTATCAACTCTCCAAGAAGAAGGGCCTCAGAATATTGAGTTCCAGATTTTCTTCCAGTTTCAGGATAATTTATACATTTCTTATGTATAATGTCACGTTCTCTAGCCCAAGACCATACTTGCATTGTAATTTTTTTCTTTTATTAACACAGTACCCTTATTTTTGCCAAACAACTCAAAGGCATTCTATTTATAAGATTTCTTTTTACATATACTAAAAAATAGTTACCATAAAAAAGATTTTGGCAGAATAAATACCTTATCCTGAGTCTTACTTTGTTTTGTTTTGTTTTTGTCAGTCTTACTCAATATAGTCAATCGTTTAAACTTCAGTAAGTCTTCCTAAACCATTGGTTTCCAAACTATGACCACTGCTCAAAAACTCTCAGTGATTGTCACTAGAGATGAATGCCTAAACCAGTGGTTTCCAAACTATGACCACCACTGTACTGCAGCACATTCTCTGGGATACCACAGAATTTTTATAAAAATTGAGGGAAATGCAGTGGACATCTTCCAGGCACTGTCAAAACCACTATCTCCAGGGAGTTTATGGTTTTAATATTTGATTATGCTACAGTTCCTTTTGATGATGACATCATATGTTTTCATAGGTAAGTTTTCAACAATTGCTGTGACAAAAACAAGTACTACTTGGGAAATAGTGTGGTACTTGGTGGCATATAGTCTGATCTTGATTCTTGAGAAATAGTGCAGTGCCTACCATCCATCGGCAAATAATTATGGTTGCTTAAGAATGAAAAAATATGCAATTTTGTATTTAATGTATATATATTTATTTTTCACATGATTACTAACTTGTTAGAGCATAAAAGGACCTGTTAAGGACTAGTCCTTTTTAGGACTTATTAAGTTGTTTGGTCCTAATTATTTAATAAATGGAGATCTTAGGAATTTCTTTTGGTCTAGAGGTGACACGAAAAAATTACTGAGATAGAAAGAGTGCCATAAATAGAGACAATTTGGGAATCTTTGGCTAAGCCTTTAACCTTGTGTTCAGTGTTTGAATATTGCCCTCTTTTTAATTTATATTAGACCATTTCCTTATTTTAATTCTCTATCATCTCTAGATTGTTTCATTCATTATCTCTTGATTATAGTATATCCAGTCAGTATTTTGCCTATTTACTTCCCAACCTGCATTTTTGGTCCATATATTTTCCACATGTGGCCATATAATTTTTTGAGATACTAATTTGTGTTTTGTTATCTCTTTTCCCCCCTCTCTTCTCCAAACAGGTTCTCAGGCCTTTGTAGGTCTTTGAATAAAGGGATAGGGATTTCTTCTAATAAGAAAATAGAAACTGTTGATGGACAAACTGTTTTCGTGATTTTATTTTATTCACGCCAAAATCCTTGAGAGATTTATGTTTCATGTTGGGGGAGAACAAGAAGAGGACTGTGTTAAGGGTAGGAGAAAAGAAGAAAGGAGAGTGTGTTGGTTCTCTAGGGCTACTGCAAAAAATTAACACGACTTTGGTGGATTGCAACAACAGAAATTTACTGTCCTACAGTTCTGGACTTCAGAGTTCCAAAATTAGTGTGTCAGCAGGGTTGGTTCCCCCCAAGGAGGTTCTCAGGGAGAATCTGGTCCATGGCTCTGTCCTAGCTTCTGGTCCTTGCTACGATCATTGGTGTTCCTTGGTTTGTAGACATATCACTCCATCTTTGCTTCCATGAATCATCCAATGGTATTCTTTTGTCTGTCTCCGTGTCCTATCCTCTTCATATAAAAGCATTTAAATTGAATTCAGGGCCCACCCTAAACCCAAGATAGTCTCATATTGAGATCCCTAAGTAGTTATACCTGCAAAAACACTATTTACAAATAAAGTCACATTCTGAGGGTCTGGGTGGATGTGAATTTGGGCGGGTGGGAGGAACTATTCAATTCCCTGTAGAGAATTCTATCAAGACTGGAAAGTAAAGATTTTGGGAAGTAAAGAATACTGAGGATGTATACTTCCTCCTTGGCAGTGCCAGCATGGGTGGGAAAGTGAGAAAAGGAGTGAAGAGTTTCCTATTTCACCAAGTTAAGAGAAAACTTACGTATCAGGGCTGTGGCATAAACCATAACTCTCTTGTCCAAACTTGGCACAGAAACAGTCCCCTGCACTAAGGGACCACACAGGTTTGGACTGTATTTAATTTTGAAGAAATTAATTTCACAGTTTTTGCACATCCAAGTGAGTAAAACGTAATGTATCACTACAACCAGACTTATTCTGCCCATTCTCCAAGACTGAGCTCAAATTTCTTTTCTCTCTAACAACTTCAGGCTAAGGTTATTCATTTTTTCTTTGTAATGATTGTCACTTTCTTTTGGTAATTAAGTTTGTGCTACCTCAAAGCCTTTCTCTCTTCTCAAAGTATTTGCATTAAAAAATTTTTTAATGTTTATTTCTTTTTGAGAGAGAGACAGAGTATGAGCAGGGGAATGGCAGAGAGGGAGAGGGAGACACAGAATTGGATACAGGCACCAGGCTCTGAGCTGTCAGCATGGAGCCTGAAGCACGGCTTGAACCCACAGAACCATGAGATCATGAACTGAGCCAAAGTCAGATCATTAACCAATTGAGCCAGCCACCCAGGCACCTCTCAAAGTATTTGCATTTTAAGCATGTGAAACTATTTGTCACCTCACATCTTTATATTGCTTCCCTACAATATTAGATTTCAGCTCTTTTAAGGAAAAGATTATGTTTTGTAAATCTTGGTAGCTATCACAATCCTCAGTAGATATGGATTTAATTGTATTTATTGCTTGTACCTTTTGTTCCTGGTATTCATGCCTCTCCCTATGTTTTCTTTAATATATTTTAAATATATATTTCAAGCATGGTAGTTTCTGGTAGTTTCCCAATACAAATAAATTATTTATGTTTTTATAAGAGAGTGTTCAGCTGGCAAAAATTCCTTATGATTTCGACCAATCCATCCCAAGATAAATGGCAAGTGAGGAAGGTTTTGTTTGCTAAGTCCCTTGACATCTCAGGTGCACCGGGATTGCTTCCTTTTGTGTTGAACAGTGTTGCTAGCCAACCTTGGCAGTTTCTGAATTTAACAATCTAGTTTGCTTTATCAGTAGTATATGGCAGTGAGGCCTAAATGAGAAATGAATTACAGTCTGATATACAAACAGATTCTCTAGGGCTCAGTGGGTGTTCCTATGAGGATGCTCTGCTCTACTGATTTCTTTTCCCTGGTGTGTGTAACTTATATCATATTGGAACTGGAAATAATTCAAAAATTAGGGAAAATTAATCTCAAGATACTTCAGTCCTTTTCAAAGAAAATCAATTAATCTTTCATTTAGGACAAAAGAGCATGTACATTTTCTTCTGTTTGACTGGAAACAATGACAGACTTAATACCGAAGTGAGAACTCCTGATATCAGTGCAACTTTTCTTCAGTTCTAAAGCATTCTATGCCCAGAGTGCATTTAACTAGCCCCCAGGAAATCTATAAATCATATTTTATGGGAAACTGTCAGATTTCAAATCTGGCATTATCTTTGAATTGACGTGTATATTTCTTGTTTAAATCTGAGAAACCTCAGAGTTGGTAAATACTTTTTAGTTGGCCAATTGTATTTATCTAATTGCACTTACTAAAAATGACTATCATTAAAAATATTTTTATTTACTTTTTACAGTTTATTTATTTACATTAAGAGAGAGAGAGATGGAGAGAGAGAGAGAATGAATGGAGGAGGAGCAGAAAGAGGGATAGAGATAGAGAGAGAGAGAGAGAGACAGAGACAGAGAGAATCCCAAGCAGGCTCCTCACTGTCAGCACAGAGTCCAAAGCAGGGCTCAAACTCATGAACCATGAGATCATGACCTGAGCCAAAACCAGGAGCTGGATGCTTAACCAACAGAGCCAGCCAAGTGCCCCCCAAATATTTTTAATCAACTTATGAAGAAAATAAATGTCTTAGATTTTCTTGCCAATTATACATTCTTAGTTGCTGCAAAAAGAGATAAGTGTTTCCCCTTCCTAATCATAATGTGAAAAGCCATTTTTCCCTCAAATTAAGAAAGTGAACTTTTCTGTACAATTAAATGATTTTCTTCTTTCTTTTTTTTTTATATAACAGTTTTCCTTATGTTCTGCTCCTGGATGTGCAATCTGTCAAGCTCAATGTTTTAGACTCTAACTCTAGGATGAACAGTGCCTCAAGTTTGAATTGGTGCCCAACATTGAATATTTGGTAATTTTATGTGAATTTTTTTCTTTTTAGATGTTGGAAAGTCCACAATTGTATGGTCCACAGTCTGACAGAATTTATCCCTTTAGATAGTTTCTGAAATATATTATGTACTTAGTTCAAGATTCTGGGGTCCTTTCTGCTAGGCTTGCATTGACCTACATAAGGTAAGACTTGTCTTGTTTCTAAGAACAAGTCTGTGCCTTGAGGACTTTGGTTTTAGCAAGTGGTTTCTGTCTTGATCTTAATGCTATCTTAATAATTAGTCTGGTGTTTTAGTTTCTTTATACTTGCGTAGAACTCTATATCTTCTACTGAACTCCACTACATCCACGTGGAGCTCTCTGATGCCCTGTGTTTCTGGTTTCTGCTTATGGCCTATTTTAGACTTCCCTACCCCCACCTCAGCTGCACCCAGCCTCACAATTGACTTTTTAAAGTATAGTTTCTATTTTGTTGCCATAACATTATTCTGAAACTCAGCTAAACTTACAGAAGGAATGAGGAAAATAGGACCCAAAGAAAGGAAACAAGTGAGAGCACAAAGTAGTAGAGTATGAGAATAGATTCCCTAAATTCAGGAAGATTAGGTAGGTATGGAAGAGACCCACAGTAAAACAACGGTGATCTCCTCACTGTTGTTGGCATTGCTGGTGTTCCATGGCTTCTACAACTTCCAGGGGGCCTCCTTTCACTTGCCCAAAGACTGCATCTTTTCCATCCAGCTAGCCCGCAGGACTGATGAAACTCTAAAACCATGCACTTTGGGTCCAAAAATTTGCCTTAGGGTACCAGGACTCGTGTGCTTCCAAAAGAGGTTTTTGGCAGTGTCTTTCACCTGGCAGATAGATGGCTTTTCCACCAGTGTCATTATTGCATGTGAAATTACCATAGTAGGAGTACTCATTCTGAAAATATAGAAATCCTTGTCACATAGCTCTTTCCCTCTGATTCTCAGAGACCAAACATTTCCTGCCATTTTTAGAACTGTGTTTGAAAAGAGCTTGGAAAGAAAACCACCCATGAGCTTATTGTCAATCATTATATTGAATTATCCAATACTGAGTTGGTCGTAATGGGAATCAACTCAGCATTTACATGGTTTCAGCTCTAAGAAATAGCATGTGCAAAGTGTCTTGACCCATTCTTTGGACCTCCACCTAAGTCTGTTACCTTCTCTTGTAAATTGTACTTCTTTCTGGCTGGAATTTTACTGCCTGGGGATGACTCATAATCCTTAGTATTGCTATTTCCTGAGTACAGAAGATGGTCTTCAGGTTCAGACCTCCCCCATCTACTATGAACTATTGTGTTGTGTACTTAGCTTAGTCAATGGATTTGACAAACTTTATGTCCCTAGATCTTGTGTTCTGGTTTAGAATTAGAAGAGATGAGAACATGATACAGTGGCAGTGACTCTAGAAAAATGACAATTATTTGGAGAATGAATGGATTTACCATAAAGTTTTAGAAGTGGAGAAAAACAAGAGAACTCTATTTTTTATGTGTGAAGCAAAAAGTGTCAGTATATAAGATTTTGTTGCAAATGATCACTTTTGTAATTCAATATGTAGTTTAGTATAATTACAGATGATTAACTGTGAAGCCTAAATAGAATTTCTTATGTTCACTCAGTGAGTTTTGCTAAATGTTCCAGATTGGTATGTCCTGGACCAGGGCCCATTCTGACTCCCTTATTCAGAAAACCAGTTTTTAATTGGTGGGGAAGTATTCTCTATGCATAAAATACTGCAAAGTTTTAATAAAAAGAAGTAATAACTGAAGTTATGAGGGTGTTGATATTTTGACTTTTGTCATCTCATTCTTTTTCCTCTTCCTACATAAGATTTAGAGCTTGCACAAATTGAATAAAACTGAGTTTAATGGCCAACACTGAAAATTTCCAATAAAAATCCTGGCATTTGTCTTCTCTTGAATAAAGTGGAAGCTGTAGCAGTTCCTGGTCCACATTTCCAGGCTGTTAATGCTCTCCCTTTGGGACAGATGTTGTGCTTTCGTGTCTTGAACACCAAAGTCCTGGAAACTTCTACTGTCTCTCGAATTGTTCTTACAGCTGGCCGGCTTCACTTATATGTTACCTTCCAAGTCCCTGTAGACCTTTGGGAATCAACTTCTTTTCATCATGTTATCCCTCTATTCTCTCAGAATAGGCCTTATGATGTATTTTACTTGTGTAATACAGGCATTGCAGAAAACATCAGTACCCTTAATATAATACATGATATCTAGAACATACAACCTTTGATAATCTTCTAGAAAGAGGAATCTGAAGCACAAGGAGCCAGAATCTTCCTTGATATTTCCATGCTCTGATGACTAGTACAATCATTGCAGTGTCTGAACACTTTTTCTTTTTTAATGTTTATTTGTTTTGGAGAAAGAGTGAGAGTCGGGGAGAGGCGAAGGGAGGGGGATAGACAATCCAAAGCAGGTTCTGGGCTAACAGCTGTGAGCTGGATGTGGGGCTCAAACTCACAAACCTGCAAAATCATGACCTTAGCCAAAGTTGGATCCTCAACCAAATGAGCCACTCAGGAGCCCATGCCCCTCTTTTAGTGGGCACTTGCGTCGACTTGAATCCTGACTTTACATTTTTCTGTGCACAACTGAGAAAACCTGTCGTTTTCAAACATCTTACTCAATAGTGAGAAAGAACAAAGAAAAACAGATACAGTATAGATGAAATCTAAACATTCTTGATTGCAAGATATAGCTTGTTCCTTGGAGATAACAGGCCGCGTCAGATTCGATATGAAGTGATAATCACAGCTCCTGTTTTTTGAGAGCTTACCATCTGCCAGTTACTATGTTGGCGTGAAGTTTATTTATTTATTTTCATTAAATCTTTACAAAAATTCTATAAGGTTATGATATGTTCTCTCATTTGCAGACTGGGAAACTGAAGTTGAAAGTCAGAGTAACTAGCAATACATCACACAGTGTATTAATCAAAAGGCTGGGCTTTTACCCTGGATCTGATTCTGAAGCAGACACTTTTGTTATTTTGCAGTACTGAAAAAAACATTAGCTTAAGCCTTTCCCTTCTTTGCTACAGCCTATTTTCCAGACTGTGAGCCTCTTTAACATCTGTTCCCCACATGCTGGCCTGGTACATTGAAATCAAGAATGAATGATGTTTCATTCTTCTTCAAGAGTCTTTCCAGTTGTGTTTCTAGATTGAAATGCATCCTTTTTGACTGCTCCTGGGGTGTTCACCAGCCCAGCCTCACTTACAGGAGGCTGGCCTTGGATGGCCCTAATATCTTACAACTGCAGTGTTGGCTTTCATATTGTGGTAATGTCATTTATGCTGAAACATATGGGGAATGTTTCCTCACAGGATCCAGAGTGGGAGAGGGTAAATCTGTCCATCCCATGTGAGAAAAGAGTGTGGTCTGTAAGAGAATGGATTGTGTTACAGGAGGGATAAGCTTTAGTTGCTGAGTGTTCTCTGTCAGGGTAGGTGGGGAATGTGGAGATGGAGTGAACAGGAAAACACATGCCCTCTGGATAGGGTGTTGGGCCTTCTAAGTTTCTAGATACAAGAAGGATATGACATAGTAGCAGAAGCACTGCCTCATAACAGTGGGAAGGCACATTTTAATTCTGTGTTTCCTGCCTGGGGTTCTCTTTCATTCAGATGTGATGATGCCATGGTTTATGCTCCCCCCAAATTCATATGTTGAAACATGAATG
This sequence comes from Suricata suricatta, assembly GCF_006229205.1. Taxonomy (NCBI): domain Eukaryota; kingdom Metazoa; phylum Chordata; class Mammalia; order Carnivora; family Herpestidae; genus Suricata; species Suricata suricatta. The sequence continues at coordinate 99,642,021 of NC_043700.1, forward strand.
TGCAATGTAATGGTATTAATAGGTGGGACTTCTGATTAGTCCCTTATAGAAGAGACCCCACAAAGACCCCTTGTCCTTCCAACTTGTAAGAACACAGTGTAAAGGCACTGGCTGTTAACCAGGAAAAGAAGCCTTGCTCAACTGTGCAGGTCTCCTAATCTTGCATTTCCCAGCTTCCAGAACTGTGAGATATTAAGCTCTGCTGTCTACAAGCTACCCAGCCTGTGGTATTTTGTTATAGCAGCCTGAATGGACCTAGACACGTGGTTAAAAGAAACAGTCATGCTGTTATTCCAATGGAACATGGAGCTATGCTTTATCATCCAATTGATAGGTATGGAGAAAAAGTAATTTCAGCATCACACAAACCAAGTTATGGCCAAAGATTCCTTGATAACAGGATTCTGACCTAAATGTGACTTTTATGCTAAGGCTTCTCACAGCCTTGCCTCTCTTTCCAATACCGGGTATATTCTGGGGTCTGTAAGCAGCATAATCAATGAGAAAATGGGGGAATATGCATAGAGATGAACAGCAAAACCCTTTGCTGGGGGCCCACAGGAATATTGGGGTGATATAGCATTAATGACATGGACTACTGTGGTGGAGACTATGATATCCCACCCAGATTTCCACTTCAGGATTGAAAGATTAGTCCCCCATAATCTACATGAGATATAAAATTTTGGCTTTATCTCTTTTGCTCAGAACAACTCTGAAGCTTTGCATTCAGCCTTTACAACTTTCTGAAGAGTTGACTGAGACCTCCATCGAGATTGCATCAACACTCAACTTTTCCTTTTGCCCAGTTCTGATCCCACCCCCCCCACCTCCTTCCATAGATATTGAGCCTAAGATCACTTCCAAATAACAGTCTTTCACTGTCTCAGCATTTTCTTCCTGGGGAACCTGACATGTGACAGCCATCATAGAATATGGAGCAGAAGGAGCCTCTCCCTTCACAGCTGCAGATGGTCTAGTGGTCCATGTGGATTGTTCTAGCCAGAAATAGTCTATTAGCTATCGATTTGTAGTGGACTTGAGAACAGTACTGCCTGAAATTATTAGAGTGGCAGGGGCTTTGTAATGCTGTTGCAAAGACTTTTTTCTCATTTATTTTTCCTCCATGAGCTTCTGAGGAATTTGAAAATACATGGTAAATTTATTTCTTGGTTTACTTAGAGGCCACTGGAGACACAGAGATTCTCTCTGTAGAAGTCTACAATAGATTTCTTCTGATACAGTTAATGGTTTTCTAATTACTCACTCTTTGCTGATTTTCCCCCCAATTCTGCATCACTTAATCTTTACTTCATTATTTGCCCCTTATCTCTAGACTTCTGTGTGCTGCTCTGCTGTGGAGTCTTGTCTTCCCAAAAATGTATGCATTTTTTAAGGATTGCTATTGTATCAGTTAGGTTTATATCCATCACAACGCATAACTCAGAACTGGCTGAGAGGAGACATTAATAAATGTCTGATTAAGCTCTCATTAATGGTTTGAACAATGTGGGTATGGGATTCAAAAAAGTATATTATTTTGGGAGCAGAATTGAGCCATTGGGGCACTGCATTGAGGAAATGGCCTTGGGTCATTTCAAAATTTATTTTCAAGTTTCTAGTACTTTCTTTCTCCTTACCTTTACACGTTTTACAAATATTTTATTTTATAAATTCTGTGCAATATCAAAGATTTGTAAAACACACATACATCACCTATGTTACCACATCTGTAACAGAGATAACTATTATATTCTTCCAGAGATTTTAATATTCGTGGCTCTGCATGTTTATATCTCATACCTGAAACAATTTTGGGCATAGTCACTCTCATTAATCTTCATTAATCTGGTGAAAAATAGTGTATCATCATGTTATATTATTTTTTTGTTACTGATGAAATTAAACATTATTTACCATGTGTTTATTGATATCTCCTCTCACTTATTGAGATCCTAACAAGACCCAGATAAGGTGCTAGCTATTCCAAACCTGTTAACTCGTTTAATAAACAAACATTGTTGTGTTTGAGCTTGGAGATTTTTTATTATTATCTCTATTTTATTAAAACTGAGGATTTAAGTAACCTGACAGATGTTATAGGGCAAGTAGGCGACACGCTCTATCTGCCTGCCTCCGTCACCTCTTGGGACTCCAGGTCCTGGACCACATGACTGCCACCTGGGAGGAGGAAACAAGGATAGGTCTGAGAAACTGTCTAGAAAATTAAAAAACAGATGGAGAATCTGTGAGCAAAGTAAGGGTACAGTGCAGGGAAGGAAAAATTAATGTTCCCAGGCAGCCCAAGTATATGGTAAAGTATATTCTTTTTTCACTGGCCTATTACATCTTTTCTCTTGCTAGATATGTTCTTGCCCTATGTAGCTGGTTCCTTTATGTTCACCCATTGGGAGACTTCTTTTTTCCTACTATGCTATGATCTGGTGACACAGAAATAAAAGGTGCTGTACATTTTGTTTCCTTAACAACTGAAAAATCCTGCTCAACTTACTGTTACCTAAATGAGTCTTGTAAAATGGAAGTTCTCTTAGGAGTGAACTTCACCATCTTCCTTCTTTTTAACATTTCAAGAAATAAAGCCACAGAGAATGTGAAAGCCCAAGATGGCAGGACTTGGTTGTGGGGTCTGAGACTGACATTTGGGCCTCCTGATTGCTGGTCCTGTCCTCTCTCTGTTACATTATTCCTCCTTTATACACATAGATACCATCCAGATTAGCTGTAGGCAAGACATTAGGTTAAAACTTAAAATAGCCGTTGTGAATAAAAAAGACTAGAATTATTAAGAAATCACTTGGTATTTGAGCATTCAGGAGACATTTAGAGTTAAAGGTGCTTCACGGCACAAGTAGAATAAGCTTGTTAGATGGGGAAATATACCTGTTGTTCAGGGTGGCAGAGATGAAAGATTTAAATGGCCTTTAAAAAATATTGCTTTCCCAAACGCACAGGAAACATTTGTCAAGCAGCTATTGCTCTTGCTTTAGTAAACTATAGTTAGTAAAACAACAACAACAACAACAACAAAAAAGAGCAAATAATTTGCATACTGGAAAGATTATAAATCAATGGGTAGCAAATAAATACCATGTGGTACATATTTATCTTTTGGCTTCTACCCAGCATCATTTCCCATGTCTGATTAACATCCAGATTTTCCTGGGAAGGATGCAAATTTCTCTTATTCCAAGTACTACCTTTCAAATATTTTCACTGTGGTTTACAGAAAAAATTACATTTCTACCCACCAAACACCTACATATTTATATAAAACTAAGCAAGTTTTAATAAACAAAATTACTAGTGGTGATGCAGTCTGCATTTCTGTTTCTATTCTATATTAGTCTATTCTTTTTTTTAAATTTATGTTTATTTTTGAGACAGATAGGAACAAAGCATGAGTGGGGGAGGGGCAGAGAGAGAGGGAGGCACAGAATCTGGAGCAGCTCCAGGCTCTGAGTTGTCAGCACAGAGCCCAACACGGGGCTCAAACCCATGAACCATGAGATCATGACCTGAGCTAAAGTCAAATGCTTAACTGACTGAGCCACCCAGGTGCCCCCATATTAGTCTATTCTTTAAAAAAATTGTTTGCAGTTCCTTGAATTGAGTGTATAGCCCACAACTGAGATATTATCTACCATTTGAAAAATACTCATCTAATTCAATATGATTTGTGTATGGTTGAATTGAACTCAAGAGTGGCCAAATTATCCACAATAGACATTCACTGAGGGAAAGGTAAATAGCCGAGACAGAGTGAGTGAAGTAGAAGGAAACTTTTGCTGGGATATGAGGACATGAATTTTATAAACCCACAGCCATAGAAGCACACAGACAATCACTGTAGGCCAGTCACCGTGTGGAGCCTGATGCTGGTGCTTTCTCTGCAGAAGCAGAATAGAGACTTGGAAAGAAACAGATCCTGGATTCTATTGTTGGAGTCACTATAACAAATCACTTTATCAGTCATATTTCTAGACAGTTCAGTTTATGTAAGTCAGTAAATTCTCTACATTGTTAGGCAGTCTCACAGGATGGATGAAAATTTACATTTGTAAATTTGATTATAAAAGGACTGAATTTTTAGGATCTAAACGGTGGTTAGGATTTACTCACAGGAGGTGGGATTAAATGATCCATTTCAATTCATTGCTTGCTTCAGTGAATTCTGGATCAAAATATTCCCTGTGACATTGACAGCTTTAGCCTCTGAGGAAGGACATCTCCAATGACTCATTCCCGGTACAAGTCAGAGCTCTGTTCGAGTACAGGGACCACATCTATTTGGAATGAAGGTGATGCCACATCTGACATTCATTATGGACAGTTCAGAACATCTTGTATTTCTAAAACCTATGGAAGTAACTGAGAGAACAAAGGGATATGATCCTTCAGCTCTAGGAAGGGGAATGGTTGATGGCATGGAGGGACAATTCCCAGTGCTATCATAATGCTTTTGAATGGATTATAGGTCTACATGAGGTATACTACCTACCAAGTGGTTAGGGACCTTTTTAAGGCTTAAGACACTCGGAATTTATAAAGGAAGATGTATAGCTTTGTGTGAATGGATGTAGTAACTAGATTTAAATGTTACCTTATATTCCAATTTTGGTAGAAAAAATATAGACATATGTACATCATTTTCACGTCTACCAACCCAGAACAGTGCATTGAGTTTGGTGAGTTAGGTTGTGAAGTGAAAATTATTTCTGAAATCTTTTTTTTTATTTTTTTAATGTTTTATTTATTTTTGATACAGAGAGAGACAGAGCATGAGAGGGGGAGGGGCAGAGAGAAGGAGACAGAACCAGAAGCAGGCTCCTGGCTCTGAGCTGGCTGTCAGCACAGAGCCTGACGTGGGGCTCGAACCCACGAACATGAGATCTGACCTGAGCCAAAGTCAGAGGCTTAAACCGACTGAGCCACCCAGGCGCCCCTATTTCTGAAATCTTAAAGTCATAGTGGAATGAGGATGGGGAGATACTGGACTCAATACTTACTAGTTTCTCATCTTTGCTTTCTTTTGGTCTTTAATATACCACCCAGATGTATCTATATGTGCTTATCTTCTAGAGACTTTCTGGGAAAGCAGTACAAGATATGGAAACCAGGCTTGAAGTTAGAAGTCCTGGTTTTGCTACTTAGTGTCTTCACAACACTAAGGAGGTCCATATATTGCCTTCTAGTAAAGGAGGATAATACCAGTACCTGTTCTACAGATGTCATTGAAGTTGTTATGTCAATTAGAGAGAATATGTATGTAAAATGCTTTGAAAATGGTATAAGTACTGTATAGATATAAGAAGTTATTTACCTACATTTATAGAAGGGAACAATCCCTGCTTTTCACAAATGCCCTGTCAGTTTTAAAAAAGAAATTAAACTAATTATTAGTTAAAGAAGGTCAGCAATTTAAAAATCTCAATTTTTACAAGCTCAATATCCTTGATTCTATCTGATGATATGAGTATGTTGTGATATCTTTGTTTTTAGGTAGCTTTGTAATTAACCTTGGCAATTAATTACTAAAGTGTAAGAAAGTCAAAGCTCCTTAAAGTATTGCCACAAGTACAGAAGCTGTTTTTATCTATTATTCTATTCTATTTGAAATGCAATCACATCATGTCAGTCAATCCTCATGATGTTAGAAATAGAAATATTCACTAGTTTTTTTTTCCTCTCCATAATATTTTATTGTCAAATTGCTTCCATACAACACCCAGTGCTCTTCCCCTTAAGTGCCCTCCACCATCACCACCACCTCTTTTCCCCCCTCCCCCTTCCCCCTCAACCCTCAGTTCATTCTCAGCATTCAATAGTCTCTCAAGTTTTGCATCCCTCTCTCTCCCCAACTCTCTCTCCCTCCTCCATTCCCCCTGGTTCTCCATTAGGTCTCTCTTGTTTT